>NC_141539.1:26197894-26353947 GCF_021556685.1 Rattus norvegicus | reverse complement strand
ACAGAGGATAAGACCCTGAGGAAACAAGGCTTTCTTCATAATTGAAAACAAAATGGAAAAATTTGTTGGAGAGAAGACCAAACCACTTTTCTAATGAAAGAAACATAAGTGTACCTCTCTTGTGATGCACATAGGCTTTTCTGAATGTGACACCTAGTGGGACCATTCGCTTTTGTTATGACTTTCACTGTCAAGGTCTTTGAAGACAGTTGTAATTTCTTGGTCTGTATATAAGCTGCCTGGTCCATTTTTCTTTAGAAAAATCACATTGAATCTTCCATTATTTTCTCCCCCGATTTCATTGTTCATGTTACCAAGGTAAGGGAGTAAAGAATGGGTGACCTAAGAGTGGGAGAGCCAGTCAAGCATGGAGTTTATACCATTATGCAGGAAGGAAGGTACATTGGAATTCTGTTGTACCACATTTGTTTTTGGAAAAACTTTGGGGCAATTAAGAAGATATATTCACTGTAAAACTTATGAATGTACAAATCAGGTTAACCCTTAAGACTTACAAAGTGTGGACCTGTCAGCCATTGGCATGGTCACAACTTCTAATATAGCTGCTGTCAGTTCTAGGCATCCTAAGCAGGGTAATGTTTATCTTCCCAATATTTAAAGAGTTTTTTGAAGGGGATCAGTTTATTGACCCACTGGCCTTGGAGGTATCATTATATCGTGACTTCATTTAGACTGAAACATCAATATTTACTGATCCTTTTTTTTTTCAGTAAAAAAAAATATGAGGAGCAAAGTAATGTGAGAAACTAGCAGTTCTTATGATAATATGCCTCATACGTGTGGGTTGAGGACTGAGCAATCGTAGTCAGGCAGTTCCAACAGATTACTAGCTGTATTACTAGTGATAATTTCTGGCATGGTTCTTACCAGATCAGTGAGGAACACTGATGTAGAAATTTTGACATTAGGCAAAGAAAATATGACATTTAAAGGACTCAAAAATTAGTGTCAAGTTTCAAAGTCAACGTCGGCAAAACAGAATGATGTTTGCCTATTCAGATAAACAAGGGAAAAGCAGATTTGAGACCTCACAATGATCAAGAAAGTGAAATGCTTGTATGTAGGCCATTAAAGAATTGAAACAAAGAGCTAAGGGTCTAGCATAGTAGGAGAGCTCTTGCCTGGCCCTCCTGAGAAGTGAAACCAGTGTTGTCCCTCAGTAAGGGCATTACCTCACCTCGCTGTTGAAAACATGAAACTGCAGAGTTGCATTATATCATTTTTATAAAATATTAATTGTTGAACAGCTAGTCTCCAGCAGGCACTTCACATTCGTTTTTCCTATTCATTCCAATCCAAAGCATTACTCATCTAAACTTGCTTGGTGAATCATTGTTACAGTAAACTGAGTCTGCAAGACGCCCAGTAATTCATAGCCAGCTGGGGGCTTGTTCACCTTCAGTCTAGTTATTCAGTTCCTGTGCTGGTGAACAGTAATAAGAGGCTATCATCTGCTGGAATTACATGAAATTAAATAATAAGGAAAGCAAGATATTTAATTTTAAGAATCTGGATTGAGAATCCCATAGATTTCCCATAGCCAAATTCACCCTTTTGCTCTCATTTTAGTAGAGAAATAAGTTGCTGGGGAGGGTATGTTGAAGATTCCCCAACCTGTCAAGCCTAAACGGGCATAGAAAAAAGAGGTGTGCCCTGATTCTGTCTCTGGAGTAGTTGAAGGAGGGGTCACAATTGAGGTACCTCCTTAGTCTGACTCCAGAAGGGTCAGCATGAGTTTCTGAGAAAAACTAGGAGTGGGAGGGTCAGTCAGTCATGGAGATTATACCATTTTAAGGTCAGGGAGACCTTATGTAGGGCTGGAGTTCAAATTGAGAAGGTTTTCTGAGACCTGCTATCACACATGTAGCCAGGAGTCAGGTGAAGGAAACCTTGTGTTCTAGCGGTGAGATGGTAAACACTTTGAGCAAGGGAGTGCCATAGATGAGTTCAAATTTTCCAAAGAGCACACCAGCAACAGTTAGGTAGAGAGTCATTGCAGGGAGTGGCAAGACTGGAGATAGGGAAGCCAGCTAGGGTGCAAGGAGTATTGAGAAAGATAAAAGGGTAGGTTAGGGCAGCCGAAGGAGTTTCAGAAGGGAAGGGCTGGCACTAAGATTTCTGGCACAGGTGTCTGGTTGGAAGTGCTAAAGAAGGGTGCATAGGAGAAACAGAACTGCTGTATGGAGGGCGGTGATAGGAAGTTCATGTGTTAAGTAAATGTTTCACAAGGACTGAGCTCAAGCTTTGAGAGACTGGAAATCTATCAGCATGGAAATGGTAACTGAAGAATCGCTCAGCTTCCAGCCCCGAAAAGGCTGCAGTGCAAAGAACATGATCTCTCTGACAGTTGCCCACTTCAGGAAGTCCAAAGTTAGCAGTGGCCTGTGTTGAGTAAGTAACAGGATAGAATGCCTCCTCCCCATTACAATCCGTAAAGTACCAGTAATCCCAACTTCCTTCGGGCATTCGGAGCAGCCCAATCAACTTGCTGCATTAGATGCCACGAGGAGGGGCTGCTGGTTTAGATGTGAAATAATTGCAGAGTTTTCAGTTCACGTCAAGAAGGCAAGATAGGTGAAAAGGAGGAATGGGAAGGAGAGAAAATTCTTGCCCATGTCAGGAAGAGGGTTTGTGGTTTATGTTCTGTTTAAATAAAGCTGTTAGGCTTGATTAAGATGGCGGCAGAAAATCAAGAAAAAATAATTAAGAATATGAAGCGTATTTGGAGGAAGGATTGTGGTTGAAGATGAAGCCTTATCATTCACCCCCCAAGGACTGAGAGTCTAGGGAAGCACATGGGGGGAAAGCTGGCCTGTCACATTGGCCAGGAATTCTGACCTCTGGCAGATGTCTGCCTGCAGGCCATGGACGGTCGACCTAGATTAACACTCTTGAGCGTGGCAAGGGTATTCCAGGTATTTGTGTTCGCCAAACTCAGAGGTCAGTGGGGACTGACAACACTCTTGAGCGTGGCAAGGGTATTCCAGGTATTTGTGTTCGCCAAACTCAGAGGTCAGTGGGGACTGACCAGTGGATCAGATGGAAGGGGGGTACCTCTTTTCAACTGCTCCATTTCGGTGGGACAAAGGCAGAGAGATTGTATGTCATTGGGCATGAAGAGTGATAATGTGGGTGAGTGTTGACCGTATCAGGTATTTTGAGCATTTTATGTTCCCACATTAGGGCTTTGTGCATGCTTGTTGAATCCTCACAGTAATTGTTGGAGCACTATAGCTAGATGTCTGTTGTAACTGTAACTTAAGACATTTTGTAAGAACATGTGAACTAATGTGGGAGAAGCACAAGGCTCCCTATGATAATGCTGTCATGTAACTGGCGTTTTAGATCTTGAGAAGATGTAACATGGTGACCCATAATTTTTTCCCATGAGTAACTGGGGCAGCCTGGCTCACCAGATTCTCGCTTAGACTAAGTTACAGTTATTTACAGGGTTGAGTAAACCATTGTTTCTTCTGTCCCACAACTCCACAGTTGGAGCTCTTTTTAGCGTGTACCATATCCCAAAAATGTGGCACATGAACTGCACTGAGGGGGCTGCAGAGATGGCTCAGTGGTTAAGAGCACAGGTTGCTCTTTCAGAAGACCCAAGTTCAACTCCCAGCACTCACACGGTGACTCACAACCTCATGCAACTGTAGGTTCAGGAAGGCTGATGCCCTCTTCTGGCCTCTGTGGGCACTGCATCCCCATGGTATACATATACACATACAGGCAAAACTCTCATACAAATGAGTATAAATGAAAACCTTTTAAAAACTGCCTTGAGATTCCATGTTATCTGGCTCAGAAAGGCCATGGTCAAGGAAACAAAGAGAAAAAAAACTGCAAGGATAGAGAGGGTGGAGGGTGAGGAGTCCTTATATATTGCCAGTGGGAATGTAAACTCGTCCAGCCACCGTGGAAATCCATATGGAGGCTCCTCAAAAATAGACTATATGACCCAGACATAATGACTCCTTATACACCCAAAGGATCCTAAGTCAACACACAACATATCTGGACATATCCATATTCATATACTGCATGGGTGGGCAATTACCCATGTTTATTGTAGCACTATTCTCAATAGCCAAGTCATGCAATCAGCCTAGTGGTCCCTCAACCGATGAATGGGAGAAGATATGGTATGTATGCACAGTAGAGTTTTATTCAGCCATAAAACGAAAGAAAGTATGTCATTTTCAGGAATAGGTGGGAGCTGGAGTTTGTCATGTTACCTAAAATAAACCAGGCTTAGAAAGAAAAATATCATATTTTCTCTTTATATATTTCTTTAAATAAATGGAAGTAAAGCATCAACTTTGGGGGAGGAAGGGAGACCCAAGAGAGGGTAACAAGAAGGCCGATCTGAACAAAGGGTGAGATATACGACATTGGCCTTGTTATCAAGAAGCCCATGAGAACCACAGTGTACTAGTTACAAAAAGTTTTAAGAGGTGACAGACAGCACTTTACTCTGTAGGAAAATAAAGCTGTCTTTGAAAATAAAGACTTGAAACCGTTTAGGAAATACTGACCGTGGCTAATCGTGGCAGCCATTTCAGTGTGAAAATATTTCCTGCGGAAAAGTCAATGTTTTCTCATTGACTCCGGTATTTTAGCGACTAAACCATTTTCATCAAAACATTTGATTAACATGTAAGATGTTTTCGAAGTTCTGTCTGTGTAAACATGATCCTCTCATTTAACAACCCCGCTGTACGGGGCGCCTTTGCTTATCCATTCCATATCTGTTGTTTGTCAGTCTGTGTTCATTTCCTGTCTGATGTTCAATATCTTTTTTGCAGATATTGATGAGTGTGTTAACAACACTGTGTGTGACAGTCACGGCTTCTGTGACAACACAGCCGGCTCTTTCCGCTGCCTCTGTTATCAGGGCTTTCAAGCCCCACAGGATGGGCAAGGGTGTGTGGGTGAGTTTTTGGTTTTTGTTTTGTCTCCCTCCTCACCTCATCATGTTTCATATGTCTTGTCCAAACAAAATGAACACTATCAGAAAGTAGGCAAACTTAGGCAGGAAACTTTTTACCTTGGTTTCATTTTTATTATACGATTTGAAATTGTGGAAATGGTATGCCCTTTGGCCTCCAAAAAGTGGATAGAGACATTAAGAAAGAAGTGTGTTATTTAAGGCAAGGACATTTGCTCAAACCTACCTGAGTGTGGATCTATCTACTATCCCCAGGTAATGAAGCCTGCCAGATAGGACAGGTTGCTTGTCTTTGACATGCGCCTCCTTAAACAGTGTGTTGAAGGAAGGTACTGTCATGAGCTGCCTCTTCCAGGAATGACACCAGCGTCCCAGTGCCTCCAACTATGCAACTGTCATAGGAGAGACAGGGCTAGGACAGCTCGAATATCATCCACGTCCCAGAGTCCAACACAGGCTCATAGAGGAGAGCTCATATTTCATATTCTGATCATCTGTGGTTTCTGCAAACTTGTTACAAAACACATTTTCATGGGGAAGGGACGGGGCTAGAGAATTTCCAACTTCTCTAAAAGACCTATGCTTGCTACACAGTGGGTGACATTTCAGGCGAAGACAGTGACTTGCTTGCATGCTTTGACAATTTACCAGTCAAGCATCAGTTCATTTACCATTCAGACCTGACCCGGACAGCAAAATGTCCTAGAGGCTTGATGATGTTGCTTGTTAGTGCTTCTCTGGTATTAATTATGGAAATTCAGTTAATCCCTAATTACAGAAAAATATGTAGGAAGCAGTAATGTAGTTTTCACAAATTTGCATAAACAACAGCTAATCAAAAACCACATGCTACTATTCAAGAACTACAAGGAAACACAGCTGTTCAACAATACAACTAAGACGACCCCATGGCGCTGTCTCATGTGGGTATGGCCAGGCCTGGTAACTAGTCTATAATCTACAATTCTATAATAGCTAATTCTGTAATCACAGCTACTCTGGAGGATGAAACCAGAGGATTTCCAATAAGTTGGAGGCCAGCTTGAGTATCAACAAGACCCCATTCCCAAACCAAATTTAACAAGCAAATAAATAAACAAGCAGAGGGCTAAAGATGTAGTTTAGTGGTGAAGACTGTAAAATATGGGAGGATTGCCTATGTTCTATCCGCAGTGCCAATAACAGTGGCGTTTGCTTATATTTTGACTCACAGCCCTTGCTGTGATCCCTACTTATCTTCCTAGCTTTATACCTCCTAAGATCTCATGTGCCAACAACATTAGGCTGCTTGCGGTTGTCACTGGTCACTTGCCTGGCTGTCACTTGCTCCTTCCGCTGTGTTTAATCTTTCCTGGGCATAACACTTAGTCTACAGCAAGTGATCAGTAGATGCTGTTGAATTGTTTAATGTCAACATATCAGATGTTGACAATACAGAGCCCCAAAGCACCTGCTTGCTGTTTATTCTAATGAGAACAATAAGTGTGCCTGAGCCACATTGATTTTCCAGTCTGGCACAAAGAACATCACCCTGACAGAAGGGGTGTTGTCTGTTATTTTGATAGGCTCAACAGCTACTATGTTTTTGTCTTCTAATCATTGTTTAAGAGATATTAACTAGAGAGACGACTCCATGATTAAAAGCACTGGCTGTTCTTCTAGAGGACACAGGCTCAATTCTCAGTACCCACGTGGTGATTCACAATGATCTGTAACTCTGGTTATAAGGTTTTGACACTCCCTTATGGCTTCTCAGGGCACCTGGTATCTATATCATGCACAGACATGCGTGGAAGCAAAATACCCATATATATGAAATAATAAATAATAAATGTCTTTAAAGATATAGTAACTGAGTGCTTACTCTATGCACTTCTCCTCAAAGAATATTGTGTAGCATTTCAGAGATGAGTCTACCTTGTGTCCAGTCTCTGGTTGTGCTGTTTCCTCTACTTGGGCTTCTTCCCATCCCCATCATTTGTTCATTATTTGGATCTAGATTCACATGACATTTTTCTAGCATACCCCCGCATGGATGAATCTACTGATTCTTCCCGTGTTTCTATTGAGCCCTCCCTTTAATCTCCACCATCCTCTGAAGCTTGTGGGGTTTTCCTACTAATTTTCCCAGATGTGACTCTAACTTCTATGAAAGGGGAGCTAGGCCTACCTGTCTCAAGATTATGCTCCCATATAGGGTCCCTGAGGACCTGGCCTGTGAGCATAAGCTAAGACATACCTCTCGATCAACTGAATGGAGTCTGGTGGGAGAGACTGCAAGAGCCCTGTTGACAGAATGAGTTGGGAAGTAGAACTTCATTTGATACTGTATACCTAAAATTAGCAACTGTGGCCTGGCCAATTTCTAGTCAACATTTCTGATGGAAATGATGACCATGTTGATTAAAGATTTCCATTCCCCTTTTCTTTACAGTACTGTATCTTTTTATAAGTGAAACTCAGGTTATTGGGTTTATAAATCTGTCTACGGACAAAGTGGGATGGAAAAGTTAGGCAATATTTTGAAACTTCAAGATCCCCTCCCTGAAAAAAAAGAAACCTAGGTATACAAGTGAATCCAAGATTTCTTCGCCTCCTGGATGGGTTGGAGGATTGCTCGCATTTTTTGAAACACGGTAAGGATTCTCATGGTATGCTTCTGAAAGCTGGTGTTTATGCGAGTTAAGGTAGCTGAGCTATGAACATTCCAGAGTCAAGTCGGGTGCTTTGCCGACTGAGGAGGTCACCAGTGAAACACGTTAGGAGCAGAAAGGCAAATGGTACTCTAGGACAAAGTCAAATGACTAAGTTGCCTTTCTTTGGATGGATTTGTGTTAAACACATATATTGACTTTGCTTTAATTATATAGATTTAAGAATAGACAAAAGAAACATTCAGCAAGGTTGCACTGTGGACAACAGCATAAGAAGACAGGAGAATCGGTCATTAGTTATTGGACCAATTGGTTTCACCTAAATGACCAATGTGCCCTAATTAATATTCATTTGTGCCCTACAGTCTAAAGTCTCTTGTTAATTTAGGCTGAAATGCATTTTCAGACATGTAAGTATGTTTTTAAAACCTTAAATTTCAAATCTAAGTTTTGACTGCCAGAGTGCTGTGCTTCTAGTTTCTCCTTGAGAGGTGTAGCCAAGTGGTAGTGGTGCACACCTTAATGTCAGCACTCAGGAGGCAGAGGCAGGTGGATCTCATGAGTTTGAGGCCAACCTGGACCACAGAGTGAGTTTCAGACCAGCCAAAGCTACACAAAGAAACCCTATCTCAAAAAAATAAAACAAACCAAAATATACAGGTGTAGAGCTTTGGGTCATTTGTGTGTTATGTTGGCACTCGAGGACAATGCTAGATAGTCAAAGGGCTCCCAGTGTGCTCCCAGTGAGACACAAAACTGTTCCTTAAAACTACATTTGGAGTTTAGAACCTTGTACTCATTTTTCTGTCCAGACCAAATTGTGCAGCACTGCCTTCAGGGGTTCTTCCCTGGGAAGAATGAGGTTGAGGGCTCACTGGAGAGCAACTCTGTTTCTAGCAGCCAAGGCTAGCCTTGGCACAGCTGGTAAAGTGCTGTCAGGAGAGAGGCACATGCCTTACTTGATCTGTGCTTCCTTTTCCAGATGTGAACGAATGTGAACTGCTCAGTGGTGTATGTGGGGAGGCTTTCTGTGAAAATGTGGAAGGGTCCTTCCTGTGCGTGTGTGCCGATGAGAACCAGGAGTACAGCCCCATGACTGGGCAGTGTCGCTCCCGGGCTACTGAAGGTAGGTCCCAGTGGTATTGTGCAGGGATTGGAGGGTGTCCTGGGATGGGGCTGACCCATGCTTAGTCTTCATATTCTGGAGGTGAGACAGGACAGATCCTAACACAATCCTACCTCTGGGGGTGTCTTAGTTAGGGTTATAATTTCTGTGATGAGATGTCATGAACAAAGCAACTTGGGGAGAAAATGGCTTATTTCAGCTTATACTTTCAGGTAACAATCCATCACTGAGGGAAGTCAGGACAAGCAGGAACCCAGAGACAGAAGGCGATGGAAGGATGCTGCTTACTTTCTTACCCCCCATAGCTTTCTTGGCCTTATTTCTTATAGAACCCAGGACCACCAGGCCAGGGGTGGCCCTACTCTCAATTGGCTAGACCATCAGCCCTCATTTACTAGTTAGAAAATGCCCTGCAGGCTTGCCTACGTAGACTGACCCCACGGAGGTATTTTATTAACTAAGGCTCCATCCTCACAGATATTTCAGCTCAAGCCAAGTTGACACTAAACTATTGAGCACATGTCACTGCCATGTCTTATTCTTTACCAGTAAAATAAGGGGACAGGTGATGACATTTTGGGTTAAATGGCCTCTAGTGTTCTTTCCAACCCAGCAACACTATGTGTAAAGAATTCAAAATGGTGAGGACATTTGCTGAGGATTGCCAAAGACCTAGAAAGCTATCAGCTTGCATTTAACATGGCTCGGTCTCACCAAGTTGCATAACCCTTCTTTCTTGGCCCTCGGGAAAACTTACCCTGACACTTCTCTAAATTAAAAAGCAACATATGGGTCTCTCAGGGTCTACAAAGGAATCTTGAAGGTTTTTCCAGAAGTTGGCTTAGAGAGTTACCATATTTACATTTGTTTAAAATTTGATTTCTTTTTTTAAATGTTGTCACTTACCCATATTGAAGTGGAAAATTGACAGCCTTCCAGATAAATTAATCACCCATCACAGCCTACAACATAAAGCCCAAATCCATGAGGAGTGCTGCAGGTGTTTTATGGCCAATGTCTTGAGCATCTTCTTTGTAGTGTCTTCTAAGGTCTCCATCAGAAAAATATTATGACAACTATTTAGCCATGCTTTTTAAATGCAAGGTCTGCAGATAATTCTCTCAGTACCTTGCACCCATGCAAGGATATATATGCCCATCACCACTGTATACCTATTAATACCGTACCATCTTTATCTCTCAGGGTCATCCACCATGCTATAGGCTTAACGGGTTCCTAGTCTCCTAGGTGAAACCCCTTCCGTGGACCCCTCCCACCTCACTTCCATCTTTTCACACAAATACAGAGACTATTATACTTTAATTTGGGGCTTTAAAAAATGCCTCATATTTCTAAAACTAAATTCAGATGTCATTTCTGCCAGGCAGCCTTCTCTGACAGCCTTGTCCAACCTGTTGTTTGCATTGTGAGTTAGGGTGAATAATGCCCAGCCATAGACTCTCTGGTCCGTTGTGCACAGCTTACTGCTGGGTCACCCCATCACACTGATCTCTGAGTAGAACTTCTGGTGGTGTACGCCTGTGGTGCCAACCCTTAGGAGGCTAAGACAGGAGGACCTCAAGTTTGAGGCCAGCCTCTGCTACCTAGAAGACATCCTGCGACACAGAAACAGAACAGAGAATGAATAGAAAGTGTGCTGGTTTGTTTTCTTAAATGATTTAATCTGCGCTTTGCTTTCCAGACTCCATATTTATCGTTCACATCTAAGCGTACCTCCTTTTGGGGGCTCTTACTCCACATTTCCTGTTGTCAGTGACTTGTGGAATTCTCCATAGCCCTCTCCTGAATTCTACTTTCAAAAAAAAATTACACCTTTCTCCTCATTCTGCAAGTTCTTGAGTGAGAAAACTAGGGAAACCCTGTGTCCGCAGCTCTGCATGTGCATCTCAGCGTGTGCATCTCCTGTGTCTGTATCTCTTAAGTTCCATTTTCCCCACATCATGAAATACTCTCAAAAGTATGAGGAGTTTTAAAAACAAGAATGTCTGGCATCATTTTCAAACTAGAGAAGAGGATTGGGTTTCCTGGGTCATTCGTTGGAAGTTCTTTACTGAACATTGCCACTCTGCAGAGCTTGATAAATAAAATCCTTTCAGGACTATAAGCAAGTGTGGCATTGCCAACTCTACTCATGCTCCTCTGCCACGTTACCCTTTGGCCGTTGTGATCAGCTCTCTTTAAGGGGTATGGAGAAGGGTGGCTCTTGAAGTCTTTTAGAATCGTCACTGTGTGTGAGCAGTTTGGAGGCAAAGAGCCCATGAAGACCCTCAGAATATACTGTAAATACAAGGGAAAGCGAATGCAGAGAGCCATTTCCACATTAAATAAACGAAGTAAATCATTTAGATCCTCTCGCCCCATCCACAGACTCTAGGATCACACACGTGTAGGAAAGACCAAAGAATGAAACAGCCTTTATACGTGAACATGCACGCCTTCATCAGATAAGCCAAAAGAGCGGTCCCGAGCAGAGCAGCCACTTCCGGTACAGAGCACAGGGTCATACTCATGCCATAGGAGGCTGCACAGATGACCACACTAGCAAACGTTGCCTATGCCCTCTCCTCGTTTATATGAGAATAAAGAAAAAAGAAAAGCAGAAGAAACCCAAGAAACTCGATATACAAAGGTAGAATATCCCAAAGAGGTGGACACTCGGTGCCAAGCTGGGTTTTCGCCTCAGCAGGCGACGGCGCCTTTGCTTGCCTCAGCCTGCGATTACTGTGTGTCTCACAGCAGGCGAGGGTGCCTTTGCTTGCCTCAGCCTGCGATTACTGTGTGTCTCACATGAAATGGCTTTAGTCACACTTCAGAACAGAGCCACCTGAGGCTTGGGGTGTGTTCAGGGGCAGAACCCCTGCCTAGCATGCATGGGGTCCTGCAGATCCCTGCCACCAAAGCCAAACAGAAAGACACATCAGTGTAAAAATGTCAAAACCATGGTGATGTCTTTGCTACCACCATACACACTATGAAGATGTGCAGACTGATTTTCATACACTAATGATAACAAATACGAAGGGGATAAGTCAAATCCCAAAACACCAGAGGTGGCGTAATGTTTCTTAGAAGGCGGTGGCATGCCACGGGACATGGGCACTGTTACTGAAAAAGTCTGTAAGAAAAAGAGCTGCCATGAGCTTCTCTCCTCACACTTCTCATAGCCATTGATTTGACCACAGAAGATTGCTTTCCAATGGAATCTGTCTACATGTGGCAACAGTGGTCTAAACTCACAGGAATTTTATTTTCAAAAGCCGCCTTATGTGTATGTATGTATATGTATAAGTATATGTATGTGTGTACATAAATATATACACATGCATATACTTATACATATACACACACACGCACACACACATATACATACATATACACATGCATGCATGCGCACACACACACATACACACACACACACAAACACACACACAAACACACACACACACACACACACACACACACAAACTGATCAGAGATGTTTACTCCAATGGAAAAATGCCCCAGGAAGTTGACTGCTTGGAGGTCAGGAAGATGAGGATGTTGTACTTTTTCCCAGAATGACCTTTGTGGACCAGTTTTTACAGAAGAATTTGCGTTTCCATCCAAATGGAGGAAGGCTTGCCCGACGCTTCATTTCAGCTGTGTAAACACTGAACTCACAAACAGTTTGGAAAGAAAATAAGTGCAGGATTTGGGGGGGAAGCTGAATAATACAATTGTATTGTTGATCTGTTCTCTTATGTAATAGTCTCTGTGCCTCCCTCCAGTGCAAGGCAAGACACAATGATAATTTTATGTCTTTGCTTCTGTGATGTAGCTGTAACTTAAAACACAAAACAATGTTCACTATATATACAAATATAAATTACATATGCATGTATATACATATAATTTGTCATGCTTTGCTCTTAAATGAAATCTGCTTTTCTTATTATCAACACTGGGGATCTCCTATATAATATTACGTTTTACTAAATGTAATCAGTCATACTCTAACTTCGCACATAAGGAAAATATTACTGATTTTTCTTTTAGACACAAACTAAAAAGCAAACTTCATTTATGAAATTGTTGCTTTCCTGCTTTATAGTTTTAATACATTGCTTAATAGCTCCCATTTTTAGGCTTGCTAAATAAAGTAAGTCAATAAAACTGAATAGTAACATTGAAATGTATTGAAAATATTGTGAGAAACATTTGTAAATTTTCCTATAATGTTTCTGGCATTGATTTAATAATGATTTAAAATAGGTATTCTTGCTTTCCCCTAATAATGCTGTTCCTAAAGCATGGAGCCCTTCTAACCAAGATGTCTTCTGTCAAAACAGGCAATATTGAAGTCTATCCTGAGCATGTGTGTGAAGTGAGGTAGTGGGTTTACCCAGCGCTCTTGCGCTCTCTCTCTCTCTCTCTCTCTCTCTCTCTCTCTCTCTCTCTCTCTCTCTCTCTCTCCCTCCCTCCCTCCCTCCCTCCCTCTCCCTCCCTCCCTCCTTCTCTCTCTCTCTCTCTCTCTCTCTCTCTCTTTCTCTCTCTCCCTCCTCTCTTGAATGCGCATGCACACACACACACACACACACACACACACACACACACACAATTTGAAACCACTTCATAACTGGCACATAGGAATCTGCATTTTGTTCTTCTAGACTCTTGGTCTTGTTTGAAGTAACACCCACTGTCCACACTAGTTTAAAGTCCAAGCCCAAAAGTCTGTCATCAGATAAAGTTCTAGAAAGATCTTTGGTATTCTTGTTGGCACTCTACCAGGAGAGTAGCATGGATTTTGAAGGCCGGTTTTGAGTCATTGCTTGTTTCATAAGAGGAAGGCAGGCAGTTGGCATCAGGCAAGATCCTGATGGCATTTTATGAACTCTTGATTTAGAAGTGGCCTTAAACTGCTGTGTATATCATTGGAGTTCATGGTTAACTTGGCTCTGACAAAACCAGCACATAGGAAACAATTGTGAAAATAACTCATTAAATGTCCCTTATATCATGACCTACCAACTTCAAACGTGTTTAAGACTTTTGGTTTCTTAGCCTCCTCCTCACTGGTCAGTATTCTCTTTTGTGGTTTCTTTGAACCTAATATTCAGAAATGGAAGGGTTTTAATGAAAACATTTGCATTGACAATATGCTAAGTAACCATGATAGCCATTGTTAGTTCTTATTTTGTGCAGTATAAAATAAAAACTACTAAAATTGATTAAATAAAACAGGGCCACAGTCAGTCATTTAGACTCTATGGAAGAAATTGTGTTACTCTCTAAGCCCTGTCACAATATACTGATCAGGGATACATAGACAAATCTGATCATGTTATTTTTATATTTATTTTCTGAAAATGAGTAGACCTCATTTTTATCATTTACAGTCTTTCCTACCACCCTGTAGGTGTATTGTCATAGAGAAAATGAATCTGTTAGCCTATGTTTTCCTTCAGGACTCATATAAGCGGAATCTGAACCCAGACTTGCGATCTTATACTGCAAACTTTGCTGCAGCTCACAGCTTCCTCCTAGTTATATATTTGCAGCATCTAACTAGGTTTTCTGTGATAATGGTTGTTTTAGGTTAATTTTCTATGTATCTTCTTCTGTGCTTGGGGTGTGGTTGATCCTCATAACTGCAGAAGGGTTAATTATTACGTGTGGCCCCAGATCTCTCATCCCAGGTTGGGGAAAATTTCAGTGATTTAAGTAGGTGTTACAGCTCTGTAAAGAATGGCCCTGGGTTGGCAAAGAAGCAGATATGGAAACTGTGCTTACAGCCAAATTTACAAGAAAAAAGTAATTGGTTAACGTAAAAGGAAATGGGTTTGACAGATTTACACTCTAGGGTGTATTAGAAACCTACCAAAATTCAGGACTCAAGTGAGTTTTTGTCTTAAAGTGGGAGAATCTGACTCTGTGGAAAATAGTCTAGTGTCAAGGACATGTAAGGGACATGTGCCCTTCATCTCAGTCCTGTCATGTGTTTCTATTTTATGGTCTCACCAATACTTTTTCTCTGTACTCTTTAGATTCAGGTGTGGATCGTCAGCCCAAAGAAGAAAAGAAGGAGTGTTATTATAATCTCAATGATGCCAGTCTCTGTGATAACGTGCTGGCCCCCAACGTCACCAAACAAGAGTGCTGCTGTACATCGGGCGCCGGCTGGGGAGACAACTGTGAGATCTTCCCTTGCCCAGTCCAGGGGACTGGTAAGATCCACTAACTGGCACGTCCATACTGCCTGGTCACTCTGTGTTCATGAACCTGGGGGTGTCTTTTAGTTATAGCTTTGAAGTCCAGAAGTAGCATCAACTGTCTTCTTCGTGACTCAAATTAGTCTGTCCTTTGGTAAACTCCACTCAAGCTGAACCTTTGCCCTCATCCCATCTCCACATGAATTCTAAAATTCTGTCTGTATAGGATATACTAGTACAGTCAGGCTCTGTAGATGCCATGGAAGATAATTCAGATTTATTCTGTTTAAAATAAGAGCCATCTTGTTTATTTGTTTGTTTATTTTTATGTGTATGTGTAAGTGTGTGTGTGTGTGTGTGTGTGTGTGTGTGTGTGTGAGAGAGAGAGAGAGAGAGAGAGAGAGAGAGAGAGAGAGAGAGAGAGAGAGAGACTGAGACTCATATATGCAGCTAAATGTGCCCATGTGTGTACTTGGAACCAGATATCCTCTCCATCACTTTGTGCCTATTCTTTTTGAGGCAGAGTCTCTCCCTGAACCTTGGATTCAAGTTTTCTCAGCTAGGCTAGAAGACAACACCTCCTTGGAGATGGAGTTATAGACATAGGTAGAACACCTAGCTTGCTATGTGGGTGCTGGGATCCGAATTTCTGACCCCCTGATTAAGGAGCACTCTTACATGACGAGCCATCTCGTAGCTCTCCAGATTCATCTTGTTTTGTACTGAGGACAGCATTACTGATCAATACAACTTACGTGTGTAAGCCAAACTTTTGCTTCATGATCTCTTACTAAACCTTCCAAACACTAACTATCACAGTAGGCTAAAGAGCAGATATGGAATAAAACCTGGGTGAAGTGGGAGATTTAAATATATATATATAGAGAGAGATAGATAGATAGATATAGATATAGATATATAGATAGATATAGACATAGATATAGATATAGATAGATATAGATAGATATAGATGATATAGATAGATATAGATATAGATATAGATATAGATATAGATATAGATATAGATATAGATATAGATATGGTAAGTGGCCAAGCATGGTGGTGCACACCTTTAATTCAAATACCCAGGAGGTAGAGTCAGGCAGATCTCTGTGAGTTCAAGGCTAGCTTGGACTACCTAAAAAAATCATACTCTAGCCAGTACTACACATTAAGACCCCATCTTGAAAAGCAGACAAATGAACAAACGATTCAACTTCTGAAGTCCCTGGACGTCTTCTCACCTAAGCCATGCTTTTGAGACTGGTCCTTATTGCTTGAGCGTTTTACAGTTTCTGAATTTGAAAAGGTGAAGCTGGATTAAAAACCTGCACTCGGGGAAATGTGGAATCTTCGCTTCCTTTTCAACTCATTGTTTTATTTGGTTTTGTCTCTCTTAAAATCAGCTGAGTTCTCGGAAATGTGCCCTAGAGGAAAAGGTTTTGTCCCTGCTGGAGAATCCTCTTACGAAACCGGTGGTGAGAACTACAAAGGTCAGAGTCAAATGCACATGAGTTTCCAACACGTGTCAGTCACTCTGGTGGGAGCCTGGTTTGGGTTACAATTGGTAGAGTTCTCTTGGGCCATGGAAACTGGTGCCTGAGGCTTTTATTCTACCCCTGGAACGAGGTCTTTGTGGCTGCTGGACAAACCTGTGATTTGGGGTCAGAAGAATGGAGGCTTCATGACCTTGAGGGGTCAGTTAACCTTCTGAGTTTCCAACTGCTCATCTTTGAAACAGCAATGTTTTCAGAAGCACAGTGAGCTTTCAGTGATATGTGCCTAACTGCTTACCACAAGATGCTACAGTCAGGACTTAATGCTCTGAATTGTATAAACCATGGACATGTACGTTTGATTAGCATATCGCCCTTTATGATTAGCTAGGAAGCTAAGCTTCTTGCTTTTTTAACAGCCTTTCCTACTCCTCCTACAATATTTCGCTAGTGGCTGCACGTTCATGATGAAGATTGGAAAATGAGAAAACAGAAGTAGCTGTTTTATGTCTCTAGTGCTGCTTTGTAGTGAATGTTTACCCCAATGAATATTTATATATATATATATATATATAAACATTTTCTCATTAGCTGACTTTTGACAGTCCCATATTACACACACACACACACACACACACACACACACATATATGGTGGTTTTTTTCCATTATAGTTCAATATTGAAACTGGAAAGTGGCTGGAAAGAGACTGTGAAAGCTGTTTTATTATCCATCCTTTTTTGGCAAGCCAGTGTTTGAATGGTATAGACTAATTCAGTAGCTGGATAAGAAATTCCATTTGTGTTTTTAAAATATTTCTATGATTTAGTCCAACTGGATTAGGAGACTTGGTCTGCAGTATGTGTTGAATGGTTTTCAAGCTCATAAAAATCACATACTCTATTTTTGCAGAAATGTAGTTAAATTTCACTTCTTGTTATGAACCTTGATTTTGCTATAAGGCCATCCTCTCTTATCGATAAGACCTGGTTCCTTCCCTAACTAACAGTTCTGTGATTGACGGAAGATGGACTCACACGTACTGCCACGTGTTCTGTGCTTGGTTCTGCCGTTTTCCAATTGTGTAGACTTGAGCCGATCTTTCACAGAGCTGGCAATCTTCAAAAGGAGAACTGGATGATCTGATCTCTGAACTGCTTGAATAGATAACCCCAGAGTGTCCCAAATCCTTTATATAGATTATCTTACTCATCCTTTGGATCTGAGTAAACTGGTGGGTCTAGTTATAGCTGAATGATCCTAGAGACATCTGTGATGGCCAAGAGGTAATTTCTATGGGGGAAGCAGATCTGCCAATCTCCTTCTTACTTGCAATTCCATGGGTTTAGCTCCCTCCCCAGGAAAGAATTCTTCGTGCTCCTCAAATTATTCTTGGCAGTTTTGTACATCACAGCTAGGAAATATGGCAGCATTTGTCACAGAAAGAAAGTCCCATTTCACAAAGGCTATGCTAGAGCAGGTTCTGAGAGTCACTATGGAATCCACAAATGAGCTCATCAAGCATGAGGTGGCACTAGGACCACATGTGATCATGCCTCTGTGTCTGCCAATTGGGCCTAATTATAAATAATTTTATATTCTATATCTGTAAGATTCTTTTGAACACAGTAATATCCAACCTGAAACCAGATACCAGTTAGGTTCTTTTTAACTGAAAAATCAAAACATACTCCTGTTTCTATTTCTCAATTGTCTCCCCATAGATGCTGACGAATGCCTGCTGTTTGGAGAGGAAATCTGCAAAAACGGTTACTGTTTGAACACTCAGCCTGGGTATGAATGCTACTGCAAGGAAGGGACATACTACGATCCTGTCAAATTACAGTGTTTTGGTAAGCTTTAAAAGAATATAGTAAGGTCTGCCTGGAAAGTGCACAGAAAAAAGCCAAGTAATGCTATGTAGTAAAAATGGTGTAATTTAAGTCCAAGTCACGTCTGAATCTAAATGATGTCGTTAAAGGATACATAGGTGTCTTGTGGCTATCTTTCTTGAGCAAGATTTGAGAAGTAAAAACCTTTCATCCTTGTATTTCAATGGATGTCAGGCAAAGAATTAATATTCGTTGTAGAATAAAAATCCGACCAAGGTCACCGATAAGACTGCAGTGTTCTTTTGGTCTGTAAAACCTCCTGTTTCAACAGTCAGTTCATGTGAGCAGAGGACATTTTTAAGTACTCATGCAGACTTTCATGCTTAAGCTGAAAACCATGTTCTCTAGGAGGAAAAACATAAGGAAATAATTTTTAAAGTATTGAAAAAAAGGCATTTTATCTTAAGTTTTTCTAAGCGTGTCCCACTTCTCTATATTTTCTTTCCATATTTAATAAGAGCAGCAGCAACAACATGACTTTTTCTCAGTTACTCTGTCTTTCCAGTCACAGGGTCTCCTCTGGATGGTAATGTGTAGTTCGTTCAAAAGTGGCAGCTCTTGATATCTGGACTGAATCTAGCAGCATGTTAACTTTGATGACGGTATAAAGCACAAATGATTGCTGATTTTCTTTTGTAATTTTCTCTTCTCTTAAGATATGGATGAATGCCAAGACCCTAACAGTTGTATCGATGGCCAGTGTGTTAATACAGAGGGCTCTTACAACTGCTTTTGCACCCACCCAATGGTCCTGGATGCCTCTGAGAAGAGATGTGTGCAGCCAACTGAATCAAATGGTACATTTAGATATGAGATACAAATGTCTATCCAGACAAATGCTCAAGGTTGTCATTTTAGTTAAAATGGGAATTACTCAAAAATAGGGACACTAGTTCCTTCGTTATCTTAAAGAAGTTAAGAGCTACTAAGAGAAATAAATCCGGTGCATGTGGATAATGTATAGATTTAATACTTGCCATGTACATTGGGATAGAGGAGTAGAGCGTGTGGCAGGGCTGTCCACCTGATGGTTCAACACACTTAAACTTCAGAGGAGGATGTGTGGTCAAGAAAAAAAGAACTATGTTTGCCCAAGGTGCCAGACATGGATAAGAATGGACAGGACAGAATGTGGAGCTCATTAAACGGAGAGAACCCTGAAATCCATGGGTGGGAACCCTCACTAATCTCTGAGCATGTGCCATGCCATTGATTATTGGTATAATTATCATATTTAGGAAATTCTACCAAAGGTGAAAGTTTAGAATTAAAGATGCTGAAGGGTGAAGTGTTATTGGTCCAGGGTTTGGTTATCCATGGGAAACCATGGATGTAGAAATAAGTGGTGGAAGTCATCAGGGTCTGAAGAATGAGAAGCCCATGAAGGAATAGCAAAGTAATAGGCCTCTTATATAGTGAGAGAAAGTTCTGAAGGCAAGCATTCAGCCAGGACACCACAAGCAGGCCGAATATCTGCTGATGGAACGACATTCAGCTGGAGATGACACGGACAACGTGATCTGTGGAAAGAGCAGGCTGGATTCAGACTTGGAAGCCGCTCATAGACGTAGGGATGGAAACTTTGAAGCTTGCTGGCTTCCACCACGGTATTGACGGAATTGGAACAACAGTGCAATTGTCATGGAACCATGTCTTTCCCTTTCAGAACAAATAGAAGAAACCGATGTCTATCAAGATCTGTGTTGGGAGCATCTGAGTGAGGAGTACGTGTGTAGCCGTCCTCTTGTAGGCAAGCAGACGACATACACAGAGTGCTGCTGTTTGTACGGGGAGGCATGGGGCATGCAGTGTGCTCTCTGCCCCATGAAGGACTCAGGTGAGCTGCTGTCCAGTTTATTATGCAAGTGGCCTACGGCACGTCTTCTTCATCGCCTTGGTGTTTTTCTCATGTAGCCTTTCTCCTTGCATCTTATTTCATCACAGGTGTGTGTGTGTGTGTGTGTGTGTGTGTGTGTGTGTGTGTTAGAATTCATATTTCAAATATTTCATATTTTATTCTTACCCAGCATTCAGTTATTCCAGTTTTTAAATTAGAGAGGGAAAAATGGCATCGAGACTATAAAATATTAATGTAGGTAGAAGTTCAGGCATTGATGTCACTCAGACTTCATATGAAAGAGACCAGCGGACTCTAATCCAAAAATTCAAAAAGTTCAGATTTGTAGAGCACTTCAGATTTGGGGATTAAAGATACCCAATTGGCAAAGGCTGTCCAAAGATCTCCAAGTTTGAAAAACTACTTAGTCACTGTTTCCTTATTGTGAAGAGACACCATCATCAAGAAAGTATTTTATTGGGGTTTTGCTTATAGTTCCAGAGGGTTCGTCTATGACCATCATGACAGGAAGCAGACAGGCAAGGTACTTGAGTAGTAGCTGAGAGCATTACATCCTATAGGCAACGGACACAGAGAGAGACACTGGGTCTGACATAGGCTTTTGAAAATTCAATCCCCACACCCAGTAACATACTTCCTCGAACAAGGCCACACCTCCTAATCCTTCCCAAATAGTTCCACTAACTGGGAAACAAGCATTCAAACACATGAGTCTGTGGGAGACCATTTTTATCCAAACCACCACCACAACAAACCTTGAAATATTTCTGGTCCCAGGCCTTTTGAATAGGGATGTTCCAGTTGCTAAAGAAAGCTGGCTTGTTGGGTAAAAACCCTTGCTGACAAGCCTGACTACCTGAATTCAGTCTCCAAACTCCACAGTGTGGAAGGAGAGAACACACTCCCGTACCTGGTCCTCTGACATCCACACATGTGATATGCTACGCGTGCCTACAGACTTATATACAAATAAATAAATGCCAAAAGTTTAAGAAGGGATTAGAAAAAGAATAGAGGGAATGAGTGCATCTATTTTTTCCGTTTTGAGTGTGAACACCACCTGTTCATTCTCCTGGTACTGAAATATGTCTAGGTGCTGTGTTTTCTGGCCAGCTACTTGGTGGCTGCAAGGTTGTATGATAAGGGTTTGTTTCTTTTCTGATCACCCAAGCCACTTCTTATTTAAAGGAAGGTACGTGTTTCATTTATCATTTTCTCCAATGGGCTTGTTAAAGCTAAAAACCCAGCCTGCTGGAGCAAGACAAACGCATTGGTAACCAGGACATATTCTCAGAGTAGCAAGGAGGGGAGGGATTGCTTCAAGAGGGGAAAGGCATTAATTTTTAGTTAATTCAATTATTGGAATCTGTCTTTCAAGCTACTTCATAAAGGTAACATTCTGGGTTAGAAATAACTTCAAGTCAGCGTAGCATGGAAAAGAAAATAATTTGAAATGCCACAAAAAGCAAACAGCTAAAGTAACAGACTGGAGAGGCCGAGTCAGGAGTGATAGCCACTTGGAACTAGGGAGGCTGAGTCGGAAGCAGTGGCCACTGAGAGCTGGAAAGGTCGGGTTCTGGGGTTGGACCTGGCCCATTGCTCGTGACTAGCTCATGGGGTTGTGGGGAGGGCAGAAAAACGTGTGATTACAGAAGACAGTGCTTTAGGCCCTGGAGAACAATGCCACAGGGAGACAAGAATGAAATCAGTATAGAGGAAAATGCAACCTGGCCTGGGTCTCCTCAGTGTGCTTCAGCTCCTCCTGTCTCCTTGTTCTTCTGCAGTGTTTTTCGCTTAAAAATAGTAATTAATAATTCCAAAAATTAAGACAACCAGTGAAGTTATATCTTCCTTTACCTGCCCTTGTCATATTTAAATCCCACTCCCTAAAGAGGCTCACTCTTGACCTTTGATCTTTGGGCCTCATCGGCTGTTTATTATACATCCATTTATTAAAGATTATGTTAGTCGCTGATGCATATTTAGAGTAATATTTAAAACCGAACTCAATACCACCGGTCTGAGCAACATTTGGTTTTTTGCTGTCTATGTGAATGCATCTGAAACCAGGTTCACCTCCTCAGCAATGGCATTTTAAAAGGCCACAAGCCACACTTTGTAGATTTTAACACCACCTCTCTTAAATGCATATTTAAGATAGTGGTTGGTGGTGTTTTAGGACGGAGGGGAGTTGGGCAGAACCTGTTCTGACTATGCAGCCTGCTTTATTTATCCCTGCTTCCTGCTTGCTATTCTAATTGTTCCTTCATAGCCTTTCTCAGCCCAGCCCTGACTTCTCCATTGTAAACAATGCTATAGTGAACCTCTGTGTACGGACTGATAGGACTTCCCAGGGACAAAACTCCCACAAGTCATAACACTGGGCCGGGGACCACATTCACTTTTATCTGACACCATTACTTCCACTAATGTGACGTTGGAAAATTTATACACAGGGTACTAGTCACCATGCCACCACAGACATGCTATAGCTTTGAAGTTGTTCTTTGACTCTGGGGAATGCTTTCACGTTGAGAATGGAGCCTTGGATAAAACACAAACTCTACTCCTAAACCACACATGAAGTCCCTAAAGAGTTCTTCCTATCATGTGGGTAAATATATATTATATATACATTTCCCTTGTTTCTGGGGATCTGAAGGTCTTACACTGACAGGTGACTTGTGTTTATCTTGTTGCTGCTTTTGGGTTTGTGTCTCCTTGCTCATTTGTAGGTGTGAGATGCGTAATTTGCTTGCAGCCCTCGCCCTTTGGACTACGCTGTGCTTGTAGGCATGGATGCTCTATGGGGAGTGCTTGTGGAGAGCCACATTTTATTCTGTCTCGAGCCTGATTCTGTAATGCTATATTTACTACCTGTGACTGGCGAGTCAAGCACTTTGGGTAATCATATGTAACTGACTGGGTTTTCAAAAGAGATATTCAAATCAGGACTGGAGAGGTAGATCAATGACCGAGAGAGAGCACTTGCTGATATTCCAGAGGACTCTGAGTTGGGTTTTCAGCACCATGTCAGGTGCTCACGACTATCTGTAACCCTAGGTCCAGAAGATCTGATACTCTTGCCTCTGCGGGCACCTTCACATACATCACACATGCACACGCACAGACATACACACTAGATTCAAGTCAAAGGTGTTTTCTACTGTAACTAAAACCGAAGGCTCTTATAAGATGTAGTTACCTGGGGCTGGGGATTTAGCTCAGTGGTAGAGCACTTACCTAGGAAGCGCAAGGCCCTGGGTTCGGTCCCCAGCTCCGAAAAAAAAGAACCAAAAAAAAAAAAAGATGTAGTTACCTAACACCTGAACATGAATCGACCAATGTAGGAATAATTGTTATACACGTTTCTCTCCTACACTGCTGCTCCATAAAGACCAAGCCAGTGAGGCAGGAGTCTCATCTGAACTCCAGCCTGGGTTCTGAGGTTGTAGGGATGAGAGTACAGGATTCTGCATTTTGACGAGCCCTGGGAAACATGCCTCCTCTGTAGGTCCAACAGCGAATGAGGTCCTTGAGACACTAAGCAGCATCTGAGGATGCCCAAACCTGCTCCCATGATGAATGATAGTCACTAGCGTTTCAGAGGAACCAAAGAATGTGTGAGCTTTTAAACTGCATGTTCAGAATTCTGTCTGAGCCCTTTAAACACACGATTTCTGCATGTCCAGACGATTGCGAAGGGCAGCATTGTCCTTTGTTCATTCAAACGCCGGATTAGCCCCAGCCTGCCAACACTGAACCTTCCAGTTTCTGAAGGAGGGCTGCACTGTTTTGGGGAACGATCCGTTACTGATGGAAACAGTGCTGGGAGAATTTGAAGAATACATCGCAGTGTCTGCCATCAGCTTTGAGCACTGAAGCGCAGTGTAAAATACAGCTCTGGCTCAGAACAGGCCTTCACACTTCTGGTCCAATAGGTCAAGGCATTAATTCCTGCTCAAGCAGCAAGTCTGGGAATACTGGCAGGTGGAGGCTGCAGGAGTGGCCATTCCATGTGGCTCTCAGACGTTAGATGCTGCCTTTTGTGTTGGTACTGCATGGGGGAGGAATGACGGGAGAGTGAAGATAGTAGAAGACCCTCACATGAGAAGAACTATGTTCTTGTGTAATTTTGTTCACCTTCGGGGGCCACTCTGGATTCGATGGCCGTCCCCAGCTAGTTAAAGGGGCCAAATGTCAGGCCCAGAGGAAAGCCCATGATTATTGGTGGTAAGGTGAAGGGGCTGTGTCAGTGGTGTGGTTGGCCTGTGCTAACAACCTCTGGCTTCTAGAACTCCACAGGCCTCCCTGCCTGTTCCCACCCTACCTCCTCCTCCTCCTCTCACTTTCAAAACACCTTCTCTACCCGCTCTTAAAATGTCAGTAGCTGAGGTTCCTCTGGGAGAACCTCAATATTTGATCTGTTCGCCCTCACGTTAAGTGAGAGTCTGAAAGGCGAGGCTGTTAAGAAAACCAGTTCAAACCAAATAAGCCACATATCCATATTTCAGATGAGAGAGTGGGGCAGACATGGTTTGCACCCTGGGAAGCGTCCATGCCATGCTAGAAGGAACTCATAGTTATCAGAATGTGGGATCTTTGATTAGAAATTTCCTGCTTGGTTTTCATGGGTCTCAGTGCCAGGAATTGTTGAAAGGCATCTGGTTCTCCAGTTATCTTAGGTACACAGCCACTGCCTCCTGCTGGAAGAGATGTGGCTGAGGCTGAGGAGGGTAGCTTGCATTGTCAAGCCCTGCTCATGGGCAGAGTCAGATCTAAGCATCCTGCCTCTAGACTCTGTTGGAACTGGTTCTGTGTGGCCCGAGTCCTCACTCCCCAAGAACTCAAAGTGCATTCGAAATGCACAGTATTTTTTTTTAAAACATGAAAGTGACAAAGTGGAGAATTAAAGCTGAAACCTTTCTGTGCTCTCATGTGGTATGCTAATGCAGGCAGTGGGACATCGTTTTAGAGTTAGCACTTAGGCTTGCAAATCAAGAAGTTAGATGCTGCCGTTAGATCAAAGCAGTGTCAGCTGGTCCTCCCTCACATGCTGGCAGGCCCAATGGATCATATATATCCAGTTGGCTAATGGGTTAAAGCCAATAATTCTCCCCAAGTAAAGTATAAACTTAATGTTTTTGGAAAAAATGTAACCATATATATATATATATATATATATATATATATATATATATATATATGTAACCATATATATATATATGTAATCTTTCTGTAAGCAATGAAAGATAGACACATTTGTACAATAGATTTTATAGTACCCAGGAATTGTAGTGTTTATAATTATACTATTTAAAAATTTTTAATCCTGATGAGT
Organism: Rattus norvegicus; assembly: GCF_021556685.1. NCBI lineage: Eukaryota > Metazoa > Chordata > Mammalia > Rodentia > Muridae > Rattus > Rattus norvegicus. Next base: position 26,328,397 of record NC_141539.1, on the reverse strand, counting down.
AAATCATTCAGAAAGCCATGCTGTAAGGTAACTGAGTAAAGCCTTGATAGAGTCCTCCCTTCTAAAATGTATGCATTTCAGGAGCTTACCTAATTGGGATAACTGCTGTGTTGGAAGAGTGCCCCCTGTTGGTAGTCTGTTGGACTACAACATGCATCCTCCTTGGAAACATTCTTGAGAGCTCTGGTATTATTGGTCAGAGTGGCGTTCACTTTGATCTTTTGCTAATGTCTCAGTGGAAACGGCAGTGGCAAAAAAGGAATAAATTTCAATCATCTTTTAATAATGATCAACATATTAGAATTATTGTCCTTCTATATCGCAACTAAACAATCTGAAGAGACAAATGCATATCAATACTGGAGTCACCAAGTCTCTTTTGGGGAGCTCATCCTGTGCTTGAGTGATAGAACACAAAACATAATAAGGAGAAATGGAGTCGACTGTGTATGGAGCTGATTGATGAGCTGTGATACATCTATCCAGTGGAAAATACTCTGCAGGCATTTCCCAACTGCAACACACCTACAGAGTCTGATAGGGAACTCGGCTGAAGCCATTTCCTGAACTTTTATTATATTTACTTATCGTGTGTGTGTGTGTGTGCGCATGCGCGCGTGTGCAAGTGTACGAGTGTACTCACGTTTTCACGTTCCGTAGTGGCATGTGTGTTGAGAGCCTGTGGGTCTGGGTCAACAGGCTCGTCAGAAAACATCTTTACCCACTGAGCCATCTTGCCATCTGTGTGCTATATTCTAGAAAAAGGCATAAAACAACTAGAGTAAACTGCCCTTCGCATAATAAATTCAAAGAAAGAACATGCATAGCTATGTCGATGGCTTCTTATAAATCTATATCCTTTTCATTAATTGAATTTCTTTTTACTATATGTATACAGTATATAATCATCTCATTTAATATAAATAGAAATGTCTATCTGAGACTTGAACTCAGGAAGCAGGGAATAGGTATAATTATGTCATCTCTGTTTCCCCATGTGAGTGTTAAATGAATGGCTATTAAATAAGAAGAGAGCCATGAAGTGAATATACGTGAGAATCCATGACAGTATTACCTAATGCCTCCTTTTTAGGTGGACACTACCTGAAAGAGAGGATTTTCATTACAAATTATTAAGTTATATAAGTTCTTCATGTGCCTGCCCCTTAACACGAATGTGCCTCTTGTGGTTGACAAGAAGAGAGATACGTCTTCTGAGATACAAATCTAAATTGTACATCATTTTCCTGTTTCACTTTCAACTGAAACCTAAACTTTAAATTTAAATGTATTATACATTTCTTCCTTCGCTTTGTTATTTACTAAATATATCCTCTAGAGTAGGCCAAAATGTTTGTGACACATTCACAATTTGTGTTTGGAATGTAAGACAGAATTGTGAAGTAGGGTGTTTTCATTCCCAAATATGTCTGCTAAATACACACATGATATTTTTGCTATGCCAGAATGTTGTAAATATCCCAATTGCTAATATAGCACAACGTTTTTGCATAATTTTATCCAAGTAAAAGAATTTGGACTCTGCCTTGGAGATGATTGAGCCAGTGAGTTCCACATCTACGTGTGGCTCTCCCACGTTCTCAAAGACCTCAGTGTAAGCTGTTGTCTAACAACCTTGAGGTGAGAAGGAAGACAGACATTTGACTTGCCGGCGACACTTGAGAAAATATTGTAACTGGGCAATAGTTGTAAAAAGCCTTTCAGCATTCATGGTGTGAAGGCTTTTCCAAGAAATACGTTTCCAGAGAATGTTAATAATAACTTTGGAACATCCCACTTGGGAAGCACAGGAGAGGGCCACCGCCTTTACTTAAGCGACCCAGAATCCCACTCTGGTTTGGCGATCGGTTCTACTCATTGCTCTAGACACATGCTTTCAAATCTCCTGTATCTAAAATTAAGGGCTCTCAGGGAACTTATAATAATTGAATCCTGCCTTAGTGTGAAAGCACACATCCTTTTGGTCACAGATTCCGTACACTACGTTCAAGGAAAGTAACTGTGAGCCAAATAGAGTGGGGGATGGCTAAACTAGAAAGCTTGTGTAAGCCTTCTCAGCTGAGTTGGAAGTATTCCACTGGAAGTATTCCACGAAGGCAGGGGTTCACTTCAGTGGAGCTGAATTTTGGTGTCCATGGAAATTATATGCTGTGTGGAATTGCTGACCTGTAATTTTCACTGTTCCTCACTGAAAGATTATTATATTTATTTAGAAAACTAAACATCATCCCTCCCAAAGAACAAAATAGGTTTCTTTTTACAATGGGATGGTTGTGAAAAAACATTCAATAGTGAATTATGGCTATACATCTGTTGGATGCTGTCTCTTCCAGTGTAGAATAGCAGTATCAATATCTGCCTCAAGGGGGCGCTCGGGCGTTAGCTGTGCTACTGCCTGGGTTCTAGGATAGTAAATACCCCTATGGTAAGTGGTTCTTATTAAATCCCATTCTAGAAAATAAGTCGAGCTCATGATGGTTCTGTATGGGTACCTTGTCATACAGTGCTGGCACCTCTTTGAATGGAGGTGAGCATCCAAACCAGTACCAGATTCAAGGGTGTTTACGAAGAACCGTTAAGGATGCCAGAGTGTTTAGGAACTAGTATGGCCCCAATAGCTCTCTACACGATGATCAAGAAGCTTCTCACATGCTCCACGGGCTTCTCTACCAGTGTAACTCGAGAACTGTGAGGGAGGCTTTATGCCTGGAGAGGACCAGCTAATTATGGCTTTTGAGTGAACATTTAACGTATTTGATCTACAAAATATAAAACCGAGACTGTAAGTGATTAGATTGAATACGTACAGCGTGTCATCCTAAACTAATTTCCTAGAAAATGCATTTTTGTATTCTTTCTTCTTGTTTCTGTCTTGAGGAAGGAATTATATGTCCTGCTCTATATAAGTCCCAACAATGTCATAAACTCTTCAGTCTTCCCTTACGAATTCTGTCCACTTGATTTTCTCATAAATACCTCATGAAAAGGTAGCCCACAACTCCTAACATTTTTAATATTTAAGCAGCCTTATTAATATCAGAGGTCAAGCTTAAATACAGGGATGGAAGATGTAGCGCAGTTGATAGAGTACATGCCTACCAAGCATAAGACCCTGGACTCAATCCCTAGCACCAAATAAACCCAACAGATGCACTCCTGTGACCTGAACACTAGGAGTATAAAGACAGGAGGATCAGGAGTTCAAAGTACTCCTCATCCTACGTAGCAAGTTCAAGGCAGCCTGGTCTAGAGGCCCTATCGCAGGAACAAACAAGTAATTTGAATTTCTTTGTATATTTAGATACTGTTTACTCACTTATTCAAATTATTTTTACTCTTTTTCAACCTAAGATCCTAATCCTAAAAGCAAATACATTTCAAACTGAAATCCCAAAGTTTGCCTGTGAGACACCCTATTCCATAGTCCTTTTAAACACAGCAGACACCCATAGTAACCAGGGGCAGGAAGGAGCACTTCACTCTAAAAAATGGATTAATACACTGGCCTTATTATATTTGTAGTCTGTGGAATTACCACTTTAGGTCACCCGAGGTTACTGGGTGGAGAAATTCAAGATTGGTCCCGGGGAATTATTGGAGAATCAAGAGCCAAGACACGAGGCAAGCATGCTCTCCCCAGCCGCATGTGTCCCCAGCCTCCGTGTAAATAGGGTCTTGTGGCTGTCATGTGCACGGATTTTTATAATTAGCCCTCTACTGAGACAGAGAGCTCTAGGTATTAATAGGACAGAACCACCCCTATCCAGCTGCTTGTGGTCCCCCTCAGGAACCAGGTCTTATCTTGAGCCTCCCTACCATGCTGGAGCTTCCCAGTGGACAATGCTTGTGTGGTTCCTGTCTCTGAAATGGGAAAGGAATAGTGGACCTGGGAAAGTGGCTAGATCAATGGTTCTCAACCTTCTTAATGCTGCAACCTTTAATACAATCCCTCATGTTATGGTGACCCCACAACTATAAAATTATTTTCGTTGCTACTTTGTAACTTTGCCACTGTTATGAACCATAAGGTAAATATTTTTGGAGGTAAAAGTTTGGCCAAGGGGTAGTGTCCCAGAGGGTGAGAACCGCCCGGTTAGGTGAACAAAGCAAATGACAGTGGAGCCAGGTACAAAATGGGGGCGGAGGGCGGTAGATAAGAGTGAGATGCTGGAAACAGTTTTAAAATTGTGCTATGGGGCTGGCGAGATGGCTCAGTGGTTAAGAGTGCTGGGCGTTCTTCCAGAGGTCCTGAGTTCAATTCTCAGCAACCACCTGTTGCACATGACCATCTATAAAAGGATCTGATGCCCCCTTCTGGCATGCAGGTGTACATGGAGCACTCAAGCATTAAAAGACAAAACAAACAAACAAAAACCTTGTGCTCTGGTGGTTGCATTAGTGGAAAATCAGTACACACAAGGAGACCCCATTCAGGTTTTGATCTCATTGTAGCCATTTCTTTAAAACATGTAAGTAGAGAAATAAACATGATTTGTCTAAGAGTAAGGATTGTCTAACAGACCCTGATAGAGCATTGTGAAGTGTGGACAGTAAGCTGTGTTCTGAACCTGGTTACCTGGAGCATAGAGGACCAACAGGTGTCCAAGAAGCCACCTAGAGAGGTCCCTCAAGGTTGCAAGACTTAGACTGCAGTCTGAAAACAGTGATAAGAACTAGTTAAAGTCACTGACCCAATGTCCCTAACCACAATCACTGATCACCCTGAAGGAGTTTGATTAATAGAAGATCATAGGTCACATGAGCACTTGTGGATGTCTTGGATGAGGGGGATGGACGTTTAAGTCATGCTTCTTTCCCCCAGGGCTACACTGTTTGTGTGCCAGCAAAAAGTTTGGCTACACTCAGTAATGCTAAGCATTTGAGGGAGGAAACAGCACTAACATCATATCTGAGTCTAAGTTAGCAAGTCAAAGTAGAGAAAAGAAGGCAAAAAACGAAATAAACCAATTCAAAGTCCAGTGATATTGTTGGGAGATAGAAGAAATCTGGTTGAGCTCAAAAGTAACCACTTCAGCAGTCTCAGCTTCCTGTTTTGAAATCCAAGATGATAGGTCCAGTTTTTCTAGAAGTTTTCAGTCAGTGCCAACTTGTTCAGAAGGGTTTACTCGGAGTTGGGTTTCCACACGTTTGACATACAAGGTTGCTGGGTTTCTTCTTGTTGTTGTCCTCCATTGTGGGGCCAGTTGTGGTTTGTTCTAAAAATGGCTGTAAGCGCAGCTCAGAGAAGCCCACAGTCCATAGTGTGCTTGGGTTTTTCAACTGATAGGGTTGCGTATATTCTTACCGTTTCTTTAAAAATCCTTCCCAAGTCTACTGTGGATAGAGCTGCCAGCTACTGTCTTTTAAAAGTTAACCTCTGGCCAGCTCCAGCAAGCCTTGGTAGATGACTGGTATGGGAAGGTTGATCCATTCTCCCTAACAACAACAGATCGTACCCCTTATGACTGGGGAATGGCTGCTAACAAGAGCTTAGAGAGCGGTCTGAGCTGTGGGTAGGGCAGAGGTGGGACCCAGTGGTAGGATTGGAACCTAGCATGGATGAGGTACTGATGTGATTCCCAGAACCACAATTTCTTAAAACATAAATCTAATGTTTGGATTAACTTCCAGAGGTGGAGCCTAGGAAGTAATTGTTTGCTCACCATTAACAGCCAGTCCTTTAAGAAAGAAACAACCTTTAAGAAGAAAGTGCAGGGGCTGGAGAGATGGCTCAGTGGTTAAGAGCACTGACTGCTCTTCCTGAGGTCCTGAGTTCAATTCCCAGCAACCACATGGTGGCTCACGACCATCTGTGATGGGATCTGATGCCCTCTTCTGGTGTGTCTGAAGACGCCTGCAGTGTACTCACATACATAAAATAAATAAATAAATAAATCAAAAGAAGAATAAGAGTAAGAAAGTACAGCTTACTGATTCATCTATGCCTTTTGAATGTTTGTTCCTGAGCCTTGAGTCTCAGGGACCAGCAAAGTCGTCTAAACAGTGCTGTTGGTTGCCTATTTTTCATCTCTACAAGACGCCACTCACTTGGTAACATGTCTCCCTAGCAAGGATGGCCAAAGAAGAGAGAACCCCATTAGAATTGTAACTGATAGTGAACAGCCCTGGGGGAACAGAGAGAAGAGTCATTTCAAAATGAGGTAAAGTAGCAGCCTACACAAATTATAAAATGGAACCAAAGATCATAAAATAAATCCAGGTTTTGCTGTCACCAATGATGTGTCTTAGTTTCTATAATTGAATGGAATACATGTTCATGAATAACCATATAACCATTTACTGTTAAACAGTAATACATGGGTTACTCAGATGTTGTTCTTCAAAAAAAATAACAGTGGGTTCTGAGGATTAGCTTACTGTTTGGTTTGTTTGTTTAGGATCTTGAGTTCTGACTCTTAAGAGAATTTTAAACAAATATCAAAGCAGTTTTCCGTATTGTAAACTTTAAAAATAATAATGAGTCGAAACACTTTAAAATATAACCATATTGTTAAAGGAAATTATGTGTACTTATAATATAAATGATCATACTAAGTAGTTAGAGTTTTAAGAATTGAACCTGACTTGGGCTTTGAAATACCATTCAATATATTTCAGCCTCAACCTTTGGTGGCTTTTAAATTGCCACTTCCAATAGCAGGAATGGATAATGACATGACTGACCTATGCTCACAGTGCGAGAAAAAATAGGTCGCTTTACAAGAGGAATACATTGAAATCCCTCCCTCATGCCCACTTTGCATTGTTAAGCCTTGCCTCTTGTCTGGCATCACGAGTAACCCTGCTCCTTGTCTTTTTTTTTCTTTTTGTTTTTGTTTGTGTGTGTGTGTGTGTGTGTGTGTGTGTTTGTTCTTTTGAGATTGCCTGTAAGTAAACCTTAGTGGTATCTTCCAAAGCCTTGACTACTAAGAAGTGGGGGACACCTTCCATTGAGTTCTTAATAGGGAATTCATGCTAGCAGTCACTATTCTCAGATTTCCATGTATGGCCGAACTTAGTAGTGCTATTACAAGAATATAAATGTTTGGATCTAGGTTTTAGAACACAGAGGACCTCCATTTTAAATTATTTATTTAGTTGTACTATTCCATTTGTAGCCAACATTCTCTTCTGTCAGCTAGTCGGCTAGCTAGCAGTCATCTGATGGGAAACACTGGAAATGACTACATTGGAAAGCTGACCTTCAGGGGAAGCTGGGGGTGGGCAGGGTTGATTGGTGTATGGCTGTGAGTTTCCTCAAAGTGTTATGGTTTACAGGAGTCCCATGAAATATAAATCCTGCCAAGACTTTAGACTTCATGACTTCCCTGTCCTCGACAAGTACAATTTAATTGAACATTAAGCAATTTGATCTCTTTCACCTAATAAATCGAGCAAATTCAATAAACATAAATCCTGCTAATGATAGAGCTGACCCTGACAGAGCTGAGCTCACTGACGTTCATGGTTATGACTCTCCCTGGAATTTGAACCACAGATGCGTACGTCTGAGCAAAGTATGAACCTGACCCTCAGGGTCTGGGGACTGCACTGAACAATTTTTCCCGGGTGCCAGAGGAACGGCTGTAAACAGACCAGGCTTGGCAGACAGAGCACTTCCACACACAACCCTCTGCTGGCGTTAGACATGGTGCGCTGTAAACTGTAGCACTCAGATGAGAAATAGAACAGAGCTCATCAGTTTTCCCTTGGGTGGCTCTGAGAAAACCAGATAGAGGGAACTATATGCAAAAGTGTGCTGTGTGTGGGTCATCATAACTCCAGGGCGTATACTTGCTGACTTTCCTTTTTCCACATGTTCTCTGCAGTAGACAGGGGTGTGTATACTTCAGTGCTAACCGAATGCCTTCTTGTCTGTCTGGTTGTCTGGTGGTCTGGTTGTTTGGTTGGTTTGGTTTCATGGTTGGTGTTGAACCCAGGGTGCCCTGGAGCTACTGATCCTCTTGCCTCTTCTTCTAGAACGTTGGTATTACAGACATGTGTCCTCACACCCAAGTAATAAGCTGTTTTCTATCAATGGTATTCCTGTCCTGTCCCTCCGAGAGACCTTTTCTCTTCACTTGCTGCTCATGTATGGAGAGAGATGCAAAGTTTCTCATTTCTCCTTCCCTCCTCTCTCCTAAACACCACCCTGTTTATCCAATTTTCACCAAGTTCATGCTCTCCTCGGGCTGTGATTGTATAAGTTAAAGAAACAACAAATGAGTCCCCTTTGATACAGCTCAGCAAAGAGTGGCACAAATCTTGGTCCAGAGATGGAAGGACTTAATTAAATTCGAGGAACAGGTCCAGATCAGGAGCTAAAAAGAAAAGAAGTAGGTACAAGAGCCCAAGTGTATTGAGTCTGTTGACTGCAGGTCCTCCTCCTCCTCCTCCTTATCCTCTTCCTCCTCCTCCTCCTCCTCTTCTTTTTAAAGATTTATTTATTTTATGTATGTGAGTACACTGTAGCTGTCTTCAGACACACCAGAAGAGGGCATCAGATCCCATTACAGATGGTTGTGAGCCACCATGTGGTTGCTGGGAATTGAATTCAGGACCACTGGAAGAGCAGTCAGTGCTCTTTAAGAAACTGCTGAGACATTTCTCCAGCCCCAACTCTAGGCCTTCTATTCAGGGTGTGTGTGTGTGTGTGTGTGTGTGTGTGTGTGTGTGTTTTGTGCCTGATTGTGTACATGTTGTATATGTGGTGTGTGTGTTGTGCCTATTTGTGGTATGTTGTGGATGTGTTATGTGTGTGGCTGTTGTGTGGTGTATTTTTGTGTGTGGATAAGTCTGATTATGTGGTGTATATGTGTGTCTGTGTATGTCATGTGTGTAATTGTTGTTGTTGTTTCTGTATGTGTGTGTTATATCTGTGTGTGATGCCTGTGTGTGTGTGTGTGTGTGTGTGTGTGTGTGTGTGTGTGTGTGTCTAATTTCCTGTTCCATACTTTTTAACTTCCTGGAAGAAGGCTAACTGTCTGCTCTACTCTGGGCAAAAGACTATTCTCTGAAGAAGACAGGCATGCAATGCCGTGCACTTCTTCTAAGTCTTACTTAAGTACTACTTAAGTAGTCCCACTAAGGCCTTTCTGTCCCCTTCTTTCACCACCACGGTCTAAAGAAGGAAATAGGTTTCGCCCATTTCAGTGAAGGCCAAGTTTCCATTCAACTGCAGGCTGAGCAGTCACTGTGGCACATGCTCAAGTCCCTCTCCCCTCCCCCATCATCAATTAATGGTGCCTGTTTAAACCTGTAGGAAAAAACACCCCGGGAGAGAAATCTGAATGAAATGCGACCCCTTTGCGTACTAAAGAAGACCCAGACCTTGCTCCTCCCCCAGAGACACAGTTTCCATTTCATTGCTCTGGTGTGTGAAAACCCAAGCCCAAGCCCAAGCCCGTGCTTCACTTCTAAGAGCTGAATTTAATCTGCCTCAGACAACAAAAACTTCACCTCCTGCTCTCTCCTATGCCAGAGTGGCACAGTGACGTGTGACTGCCCAGGCCAGCCCCACAGATGTGTCTGTCATCAAAACCAGAGATTTCCTGACAGGATGTAGTAATGTGCTTCTCATTGCTTCTGACAGCAGGGGTCCCAGACCACTGGCTCCAGGGGGGCAATTTTTAAGAATTTTTTTTTTCATTTAAAGTAGAAATCAAAGCAGGACCATCTGTCGTGTGAATCTGCCATGGCAGGAAAATTAGTGTGATCAATGGCCTGGATCTGTTTAGAGCACTTAGTGGTGGTGGCCCATGCCACCCCATGTGTCCCCGTCACAGCTTTGATCTAGAGCTGTGCATTTGTGCTGGGGAGGTGGGGAGTGCCATGGTTAGGGGACAGCAATCAAGGTGTTACTGTTTCCATTAACTGTTCACTTCACATTTGTGTTTGGCCAGATCCCCAGGTGGAAACATTCACTGGGGGTCTCAGAAAGGAGGGCTCTTGGGATCTGCTTAGCCGTCATCACTCCGCACCGAGCACCCGACAGCTAGATGATTAATTGTCGTTGATGTGCACACGAGAAGAGGAAGCTTTGGAAAGCAAAGAGAGTTTAAGGACAAAGTATGCTGTGCTTGAGCTCATGGTGAGCGGAGGAAGAGGCAGCCAAGGTTCCCGGGGCTTCTCCTGGGAAGCTGTGGAAATATTCAGGGATCTGCTATTCTTGGCCTCTATACTGCAGCCAGCCCTGATTCACTGATGTCCCCTAAGCTAGACTCTGACATTAAGCCAGACCTAGGGCCAACCACAACCAAGCATCTCTAAGCTAGAGTGGGTTTCTCTCGGGGTTTGGGGTACTCAGAGGCCAGAACATGCTAGAGATTTATCCTCTTCACATTCTGAGGAAGACACCCTACCTACGCCTCCTTGTAATGTTCTGAGCTAGCCCTTGCACACCATGGGAAGATGTCACGTTTTGTTGGATAGCATCCTTTCTCTAGAGTCTGAGCTTTGTTAACCTGCTATCGGTGACCGTGCTATGGATGTGCGGTGTCGTGATGCACACCTTGGATTCCAGCGTGGGGAGGCAGAGAGGCAAGTGGATCTCTGTGAGTCTGAGGTCAGCCTGGTCTACGCTGTGAATCGCAAGGCAGCCAGGGCTGTGTGGTGAAACCTGTGAGTTAAAAATAAAGTAACTATTATTTGTAATTTATCACACACAAACACATTTGCCAAGGTAATTGCCTTGTTGGAGAATGTTCATGAACTATGTTTTGCTATCCGGTTCCTTCCATGTATATAAAAATGCCCATATAATCTTAAAAGGGGGTCAACAAATGCCTGGCATTTGTTCTTCCGTTTTCCGTAATTGACTGCAGCCCCTTTTGCCCATGGGTCGCCTTCAGTTCAGACATTTAGATCTATATGTCACTTTCAATACTTCAAATATCGAGATCTTCCATGAAGATTTCTGGGTTTCTCTTAAGAGAAAGAAAAGAAGAATAACTTGCATAATCTTCGAGCTTTAAAGTTTATGAGCAAATCTATAACATTACCTCACTTTTCATAGGCTGCTAACCTATGAAGATGAGGTAGGAGTCACCCCTGTGGAGGGGCTGGAAAGATGGCGCAGAGGTTAAAAGTACTGGCTACTCTTCCAGAGGACCCAGGTTTGATTCCCAGCACCCATGCAGTGGCTCATAGCCACCTGTTGCTCCAGTTCCAGGGGATCTGATTACCTCTCCTGACGTCCACGGGGACTCGGCACACACACGGCAAGCAGACATACATGCAGGAGAGACATTCATGACAGATGTAGAAACTGAGACTTGCCCAGCATTGCTAAACAGGAAAGTAAAGAACACAACCAAGACTCCAGCATTCTTCCCATTCCCTCACGCTCACGTCTCCCCTGACCCTGGCCAAGAATCAGAGATGTGCAAGATGGGAAGCTAGGAGGCACAGCATACACGGACTAGGACAAACTTGTTCTTGCTCCCAGAAAGATAACGGTCCTTGTGTTCAACAGAGGCGCATATCTTCAGCCACAAGACGGAGCATGGGACACAGAAATGCTGTTTTGACATCTCACCAGCACTGTCATAAAGCTTAGCATGTAATACATTAGAGACAGGGAGCTACAAGGACAGTAAATTCTAGAATCCTGAGTGGCAATTCATGGCAGGAGAAGGTAAGAGAAAGGTGAGGCAGGTCTTAAAGCTACCCATCCCCATCTCTCTCTGCTGCCTTCTCTCCAGCCTGGGTCAAGTCTAGAAGCTTCTTTAGGAACCACTTAGCAGTGTCCGACCATAATTTAGTTTCATTTGTCTGTACCTTTGATTAGGTCTTTAAAATTAATCCAAGATACTTTTTTCCCATAACGTAATTCATGTACATCTGCGTAGCTGTAGCCCGAGGGCAGCTCCCAGGCAGCTGTTTTGGGACACTCACCAGCCCTCCTTTCACTCCTACCTGAGGACTCTCTTGTGACCTGGAGAGAAGGTGAATGCTTGCAGCAGTCAGTCACCTCGCCGCTTTGTGGAGGAGAGCCCAGGCTTGAAGCCAAACAACACTACCCAGGTTCTTTCTGTGTCACTGGCATCCTTCAACCTCAAGTCTCAGTAGGGCTCCCTGACAGCTGACAGATATCCCAGGGGAGAATACTCAGCCATCTTTGGATTGTGCCTTCCAAACCGAGTATATGAATTGATCCATTTTTAATATCCGCTATTAATATTAATCACACTGTAGCTTGGCTATAAAATATTGAAAGACATCCTCCCTTTGAGATGTACAGCATACATACATATATATATATATATTATATATATATATATATATATATATATTAAGAGAAATGACCTCAGTTCTTAAAACTTGTAACCATTTGAACAATTCTGGTCTCAAAGGGAAGCGCTTCATGCTTTTCAAATGTTAATAATGCAGAACTGACTGTGTTCTGTGCTGTATTTGAAGCTGGGCTTTTGGCTTGTTTTTCTTTTTTTTTTTTTTTTTTTTTTGTTTTTGCTTTTGACTCGAGTCTTGTTCCAGGCTCTGTTATTTCCTTAATGAAATTAATACTTCTTTGCACAGAATGGTTTCGTGTAAAGTGTTGGGACCGTCTGGGGGGTCTGGATGTTGTTTCTAGTGTGTTTGTACATGAGGAGAGGGGTTGGGGGCAAAGGGATTCCTACCCCATCCTATGGCTCAGTGTGTTCTGAGGCCTGACTGTTTTCTCTGGTGGTATTCTCAGAGTGTGTGGGCTTTGACTCTTCGCCCTGCATCCAGGGATGAAAGCGAGCCTTTACAGGTCACACTAGCTATTTCCTTAGAGTTATTTATTTAGAGAAAGAGTGAGTGTGTGTGAACTACAGTGCACATTTATAGGAGTCTGTAGGGTTGTATGGGTCCTGCGTTTGCTCCACTACAGGACATGACCACTTGGTAAGGCAGGACGTGGGACATTTGACGAAGCTTACTGGACTCTGTCGCCAGGCGGGTGTTGGGCTGTAGGGAAGCCCTGGGACACTCACTGTTCCAGGGGTCGGGGGAGCGCATTCTGAGGTGCAGGACAGCCAGAGCTGGTTCAAGAGTCCCTGCAGCTAGGCCGGGGCTCTATGGTTCTCAGACTCTTGGATACCCAGGTGCCATTGTGAGCCATGGAAGAGCTGAGAATGGAGTGCTCCCTCCATCCCCCACCCCTGCAGGCTGGACCTAGTCTGGGGCCAAGGGGGTGGGGGTGAGAGGAAGAAGGGAAGCCCGGTCTGTTTCGTGGGGAGAGAGTTCTTGCCTTGATGGCAGTTGGCTTGAGCTTGGACTTGGCTTAGCAGCAGGCTTGGGCTTGGTGGTGGTCATGGCTAGGAGTACAGAGAGGCCTTCTACGAAGACTAGATGGTGGCTCTGTTGGCGAAGGCCTTCTCTATGGCTCCCCACAGCAGATCCTGATGAAAAGAGGCTGTCCATGGCTTTAAGGCATTTGTTGTCATGGCATAAGGTAAATGAGCAAAACCATACCCCATTTCTCATGGTGGGTCTAAGGTGAAATATACTGTTTGCAGGGAGGAGTGTCTGGGAAGGGGAGTTTATTGGCTAAGTCCTCCAGGCCTTTAGGTATCTCATTAAAATGGAGATCTGTCTTGAGCCTTGGTCACTTTCTCTAACTGTGGAGGGGCTTGAGGCATTGCCCTTGCATGACTGAAGGCCACAAGTCTATGGGGAGCTGCGGCTAGTGACAGGGGCCTAGTGCCACAGAACGAGGCGAAGCACTTACCGTCCCTTCAGGGTCACTGGGGTTTCAAGCCTTAGCTCAACCAGGAACGAGGGTGCCTTTCACAGTCCCATAGGAGTCTGAGGACAGCTTGCAGGAGTCAGTTCTCTCCTTCTGCCATTTGGATCCCAGTATTTAACATAGGTTATCAGGCTTAATGGAAAGTGCCTTTAATGGCTGAGCCTTCTTGCTAGACAGTGTTATTCTTTAACTGTATATAGGAGGAAACAAACTGGAAACCCTTGGGTAAGTGTTGCCTTGGGTGGTAAGATTGCCACTCAGGTAGCCCAATACCTGGCAGCCTCTAAGTCATCTTGGCAGAGCAGTTGACCTCTCGGAAACTCAGACTTCACCAAGTGCTAGTCACTATACATGGAGAATACATTCTCTGTAATCATGCATTCAGCCAATGCATTTCTCTCTCGACTTTCCAAACAATGGCCATCAAGTGTAGAAAAGAGCCTAAAATCATGGCATGCATTTAAATCACCGCTACAACCAATTACTGGAGGGATTAGAGGTGGGTAGCATTTGAATTACCTGGTTGAGGGTGGAGAGGAGAAGAGAGACCATGAGTAGACAGAGGAGAAGGTGCCAGGAGAGGAGATGAGCACACGACCAGGAGAAACAGCAAGTATTTGAGGGACATCACTGGGAAGGTAGCCAGGCCAACAGATAGAAAAGTAGATTAGGGGTTACCCCTAGTAATGGTCAAGGCATTTTTTTTTAATTTAACCCATAGTTCTAAATTAAGGAACAAGGTTTGCTCAACAAAAGCTTGCAAACGTGAGAATTCAGGCATAAGACTAGACCTTCTGGTATGGAACTTAGCATTACCGTGCATAACAACAGAGCAGACCTCACTACCCACCCACCCTCAGGAGTTAGGGGTGGCAGAGTGAAGAACCAAGATCCCATGGCTTTATTAGGGAGTTGAGGTTAGGAATCCAACCATTCTGGGCTGGTCATCTTGGAATGGGGATGTGGCTGCAGGAAGTGGCAGCTGGAGGTGAAGAGCAAATAAAGCCCAGTGTTCCAGAAGAACTGAGGGGACAGCACTTGAAGAAAGCCGTGTAGCCTGCTCATGGACTTAGATTTGGTGCTGCTGGGTAGTAGCTGAGATGTGACCTTTCTGCCTTTGTGTCTGCATTGGGTAAAATGGGGGTGGTAGCAACCTCTCTAAGAACGGCAAATGCTTTTGTGAATCGGGTGTTGATTAAGTGCTTACAACAGCGTTCGACAGAGCAAGCAGTATGCGGTCATTAGTTCCTTATTGCTATGCTACCACCGTACTCATCCTTGCTGTGACATCCATCATGATGTGATCCTGTGATGGGGCCTGGAGAATTCCACAGTGTTAGACAGTTAGAGGAGCAGCTGCTGGATTAAAGCTGAGAATTCGCGATGCTGCCATCTCATGTTATGAACACCAGTGATCCATTTTTCCTGTTCCTATAGACATGCGTTTTTTTACTTACTACACAGACTACTTATGTTTTATATTTTTGTGATAATACCTATTAGGCTTGGATATAGCTACTCTTTCAGGAGGCCCGATGTATTCTAAGATAGCTCTGTGTCTGTGTGTGTGTGTGTGTGTGTGTGTGTGTGTGTGTGTGTGTGTGTGTGTGTGTGTTCTAGTATTTGCAAACGGTTTTGTAAATCATCAGCTCCTTGAGGTCATTATTTGAGAACCTTATTTATGCTCTATCCTAGCATTTAGTGTGTGCATGTGCCCGTCTCCCATAGAGAAATACCCAGGCACATTCGAGATGCTTCTGTATGGTGTGTGATGCCCAGATCACTGCTCTGAGATGTGCGTGTGTCTAATGTAACCCAACAGTGTCCTTTCCCTCTCAGATGACTATGCCCAGCTGTGCAACATCCCTGTGACAGGACGGAGGCGACCATATGGACGGGATGCGTTGGTGGACTTCAGTGAACAGTATGGCCCAGAAACAGACCCTTACTTCATTCAGGATCGTAAGTACACTCATTCAATCACATTAAGCTATGGATCAAGATTACTCAGTGTTTTCAAAATATGATCCGTGAGAAATTGTTCCAAATGCAGATCTGTGGGTCTTGGTCTGAACCTACCCATCAGAATATCTGGGTGGGACCCAGCAGGCTGGTTTTATAATCTCTTTGGGTTATGTAGCTTGCTGTTCTGACTAAGAATTCCCGGATTCCAAGATTAATATTGCATAGCTGACTATTACATTTATTTTCCTTAAAGTAATGAAAATTATCTTATTGTTGCAATTGTTACAGCTCAATCATACCCTTTCATATTAAGTCATGGTCCAGTTCCAATTCCCCACAAGATGACAAATGTTCTGCACACCAAGTTGATCTTTACAAGGATTTTAGAGTGGGTGGTCAAAAAGAAAAAACCTTCTTGGTCAGAAATGGATTTTTAGGATCCACTTGTGAGGGGATTTATTAAGTAAGAAGTGATGGGTGTCAGCTTTTTCTGGATTTGTGAGCAGAGCTTTCATGGGGGAGGCAAGAGTAAAAATAATGTCCCCTCTAGAAAGGAAATTCCCCACAGCCTACGGACAGAGGGTCCTGTGTGAGGTAACCACACACAGAAACTCTGTTTCCACCGGAGACACATCTGTGCTTTTAAATAGGGAAGAGTAAGGTTTGAAAACACAGCGGTTCAGAATGAAAAATGGCAGCTGGCTGGCTGGGATGTAGGCTGCAGAGTAATAGTGAGAGAAAGGCTAATTCAGGGACCGTTCTCATGTCATGAGTGATGCACCCCACTCAAGCAGCTGTACCACATCCTCACACACTGGATCCTCATGAGATCATGGGCCATGAGGCTAAGATTTTAGAACTGCATCATAGTTACAAAATACTGGTGAGTCTTTTCTTCTTCCAGGCCCTGCCATCTGTTTCCAGAGGCCACCATTTGGCAGTAGCCTTGGAGTAGCACACAGCAATTTATAATTGTTTGGTTTCAACACCATCTGATGGGTTATTTCTCTGCCACCAGTGAAATGAACCAATCCAAGCCAGATTATATTATATTAAAGGCAGGTTTATTGGGAAGCTGCTTTTGGGAACATTCACTGGCCCCAAGGATTGAGGCCAGGGAGTTACCATGAGGGTGGAGGGAGAAGAGAAAGAGAGACAGGGAGGCGAGGAAAGAGAGAGGGAGAGGGAGAGGGAGAGGGAGAGGGAGAGGGAGAGAGAAGGGAGAGGGAGAGAACACAAGAGAATAAGTGCCCGAAATGTCTGGTTTATATAGGAAAGAGTCTCTGGAAAAGTGCAGCCCAGACCCTAGGCTGGAAAGTTCAAGGTTAGTGGCAGGGTATGCCAGGGACTGAGGGATGCTGGGAGAACCTGGAAACCAGGTCTGTTTTAATGTGTAAAATATGTACCTCAGTCCCCTGTCCTGGGGTCTGAAACCAAATAGTTGTATTGGGGATTATTTCCACTGAGTAAAAGGGGCTTTTCCTTCTTTCCTTACATTTAGGAATGGCAGATATTCTTTTCATCTTCTGTTCTTCTTTGAGCTCTTTGGTTGGATCTAAGACTCCAACAGAACAATGAATGAAAGAAAAAGCACAAAGTCTAATTACATTTGCATATACGTGAAGAGTTCACAACACAAGAAGGAAGTTTAAAGACATGGCCAGTACTTGCTGCTTTGAGGCTTTTAGACAATGAACAATGAATTTGTGAATAAGTAAGGACACAGGAATATCTAATACTATGATAAGATAGATAGTAAGTTCTATTGACCTCCTGAAAGACTTATAGGTGGGGAGGGGGAAGTGGTAAGAAGTTACTGGAAGGTAAGTTACTTCCAAGGACTTGCATTTGCTGCCACCCCAACTACAGGCCTTCTTGTCCAAGGCTATTGAACAGCTTGAGTGTGTGAAGGTTTTCCATCGCTGGAGAACTTTTACCATTTGGTAGGACTAGGACAAGGGAAGTTGGGTAGCATGATCAGAGGTAAACTGTTCCTTAAGTGACTTTGGCTTGACAGAGTCAAGTTGGAGCACTCTGAGATGACATGCCCTTGACTCCTTCAAAGGTTGCTGTAATCTGATCATCTAGCAGAATTAAGAATGCCATAATTCTGCCACTCCAGACAGGTTGATTATCACATCCTTATATGATCCCCTCTCCAAAGTCAAGTATAAAACAGTTCTAGAAGGTTCCTGCTGTCCTTTCCCAAGCCTTCCCAAGATAACTAGTGTCTCATTCCTAACACCTAGTAGTCTTGCTTTTTACCAATAAGACATGACCCTGAGTCACTTCACAGAACAGGCCTGAATACATCCACAACCCCAAGACTATGGTCACACTGCACTACAGTGAAGGCTATAGATCAGTAAGCCTTCTCCTTTAAAAGAACAGGGGAGAAATGGCAAGATCCAAAGAAAGCTCACAAATCCAGAAATAGTAGGTAAGTCTCTAAGCAACCCTGACCCCACACAGCTCGTGTGTAGCCTCTGATGCATGATAACAGTTCACATTCCGCAACTTTCCATGATGAACTCTCCTGAAGTTCTCTTCAGTGCCAACATGACTCTGAAGCTCCTTTCAACTCACAAACGTCATCATACATGTTGGCATCACACTAAGCTCCTACTTTGTAACATGGAGAGTTGTCTTGTGGGTTTTGATCTCTGGATTTGATTTCGCAAAGGCCTTTAATCAGCCTGTGTAGTAGAAACTTCTCCCCAGCCCTGCCTACTTCCGGGTAGCAAGGGCTTCTGGCCCTGCCACAGAAGGGAACATGCTGAATGACCAGTGATGGAAGAAAAGTCTAAGTGAGAGCTCTCATCGTCTTCATGGTTTGTGGTCTCCGTTACCTTCAGTTTGAGCAGGATTTCCCAAACTGGAATTCATGAGTGCAGAGATCACCCTGTGTTTTTCTGGAAGGCTAGATGTTGTAGAAATTATTTAATCCAAACCTGGGGTTTCTACCCCACCTTTGACCCTTTAGTTCCTGTATAAAAGACACACACAGCTTTCATATTTACAAAAAGCCTTAAACAACACAAGAGCTGGAAGATACCTACCCCTATGCTATTACGGCTCACCTAACCTACATGGCTTCTCTTTCTTCCTCCTGTATCTTCTTCTTTTCCCCATGGTCCTCCTCTGATCCCAAACCCAGGAAACCCAAACCCCACCTATATCTCTTCTGCCCAACTATTGGCTGTTGGCATCTTTATTTACCAATCGGAAATAACTTGAGGGCAAGGTCATTTTGTGTCCAAGTGCAGACTCTCTAGTCTCTGGAGTAAGCAGTCTTGGGGGCTCAATATTAGCATTAGAATGCAGGCAGCATCAGGCCAAGCCACTACAGCTAGATATGGTATTTTGCAGGCCACATTGTCTCTGTCGTAGCCATTCAGCTCTGCCATAGCATCACAAAAATAGCCACAGGGGGTTACTATAGTCATAGGATGTAGTAGTGTTCATTTATATAAACAGATCCTACATCAGATTTCGAGCAGGGGCTGCCTACTAGGTTTAGAATCCAGAAGTGTCTCTGGCACTTCCTAGAGATTCCTGGGTTGGAGGATGCTCCTAGGAATCAATTCAGGTGACCTTAGGTGAGATACATAACAGTGGGGATACCCGAAGAGGTCACCTCCTGTAGGACTCCCAGTGGAAGGATAAGAATACCAACCACCCACAAAACTTTCCACCCAAAATTTGTCCTGTCTAAAAGAAATGTAGGGACAAAGGTGGAGCAGAGACTGAGGGGAAGGTCAACCAATAACCAGCCCAATTTGAGACCCATCCTGTGGGCAAGCAACATTAATGAAGTCTGTTATGCTCGCAAATAGGAGTCTAGCATAACTGTCCTCTGAGAGGCTCCACCCAGAGAAAAAGAACCCGGAAGTGTTTTTAAGAGGTCTTGAGTTCCAGTTGTTAATGGTACATTTTAATTCCCGTAATACAATGTAATCTTGCAAATTATGAAGGTGAAATTGTTTTGCAGTTTGCAATACACTGGATTTGAAAATGCTTTGATTTCACTTCCAATCTTTATTTCTCTAACCACCTTTATGTGTCTGCTATTTCTTAATGGCCTGTTTCTTTCCCTCTTTAAAGTTTGGGAAGGGGCTCTCATGGATGTGTTATTTTCTAAAGTGGGTGTTTAGTGCAAAATTAAGACCTCCTAGGCCTGCATAGCAACAATATTTTGCTGCCCCCTGCAGTTCTGTTGGAGAATTACCTCAGAGGCCCTTTGGGGAGAGAAGATAACCTGTGAAAGTGTACTTAGGGCATTATGTATTCATATTTACAACTTCCCTCTCTAGGAAGACAGATCAACACTTTCATGGCTGGCCACATTGTTTTTATATTGTTAAAACTCTAGATGTCTCAAATGGTTTCAGAGCTAGTGTCTAAACTATGAAAAGAGCCAAACAAGAGCTTCTTTGTTTTGTCCTTTCTTCTAAACACAAGTCTGACATACCTTCCCATTTATCAAGATGGGCTTCCATGGATTTTATCCTTTGGGCTCTTTCGGAAGGCTCCCTAGGAAGCCAGAGAACACAGACTCCACAGGGCACAGTTGGTCTAGCTCTTTTTTTTTTTCTACAACTCCACTGCACTGCATCCCAGGAGCCCTCTTAGAAAATGCCTACGGAACTCTGGTCAGGAAGTCCAAGGATCCCATCCCAGAAGACTTTCGGACATCTGTCTTGCTGGAAATTCATGTAAAATGTTCAAAAAGTCCCATATTTCCTAGTTAGAAAGAAAAAAACTCAAACCCATGCTTGCTTTCTTAAGTTATGTGGTTTTAGTATATAGCATTGGAATTCAGAGAGTGGGCTGGTTCATATAAAAATTGCATCATTTTATGCTTAACACTGGGTACAGGTATACTTGATTGCAAATTCTAAAGCTAACATTAAAGAATATAAAGCAGATATAGAAAATACACCAGATCTTAAGTAATAATAATCGTTCTGTTTTCAATAGGGTGGAAAGACAAACACTTGTAACCAGCTTCTGCCTTTGCCTTGTAGGCTTTCTAAACAGCTTTGAGGAGCTACAGGCTGAGGAATGTGGCATCCTCAACGGCTGTGAAAATGGCCGCTGTGTAAGGGTTCAGGAAGGTTATACTTGCGATTGCTTTGATGGATATCATCTGGATATGGCCAAGATGACCTGTGTTGGTAAGAATGAGAGTGTCTGTTGAAAGACTCTTTTCCTGGCATCCCCTGTGACCGGCTCTGGTCAGCTGAGTATGTGTCAGATAGGTGGGTGGGGTTGTGGTTTGGGAAGATGAAAAATGTTCTGGAAATATTCATTACGTGTAATGATGCTTTGTGTCACAGGACTGTGCACAAAAACAGTTAAGGAAGTCAATGGTGTAGCTTGTATTTCTACGACAGCTAATATGCATAGTTATCACCCTATATAAGAAGCCTTAGTGTTGTGTTTTCCTCACAGTCAGAGACTGAATCCCAGGGCTTTGAGCCTGCTAGTCAAGAACTGTACCACAAACGAAACTCTACCTTCAGCCCCCCCACACAAAAAAACCAAAATGTCTCAAGTAATTACTTTGACTTTTGAATTTAAATTTTGATAATTTAATAATGATTTCCCTGAATGTGTGAGACAAATATAAGAGACTGAAGGCAACTAGAAAATAGGCAGCTTCCCGAGCAGTTAGTTAGGATAAAAAATCTTTGAAAATCTGTGCCTTGGGTATATTAAATATCAAGCCAACAAAAGGTTGACATTATATTAAGTAACAGGGCAATTCCAGACTCTCCCTCATCACCCATTTTAATATATAGAAAGGCTTATCTTACATACTGAGAGAGGTAAAAATGAGGAAACTCTCTGGTTTCCGTGGCCAAGAACTAGGGACAGTACCCAGGATGGCACCTGCGTGTCACTGGTGAGTGGCGTACCATTGAAGACTGCTGACCTGTGGTTTGGTTTATTGCAGATGTAAATGAATGCAGCGAGCTGAATAATCGGATGTCTCTCTGCAAGAACGCCAAGTGCATTAACACAGAAGGCTCCTACAAATGCGTGTGTCTACCAGGCTACGTACCATCTGACAAGCCCAACTACTGTACACCACTGAACACCGCTTTGAATTTAGACAAAGACAGTGACCTGGAGTGAAGGAGAAGCTACGTAACCTATGCCCATATACTCTGCACTGTGTAAAGGAAAAGGGAGAGAGGTATACTTGAGACACTGCACCTAATCCAGACCATGGCAAAGAAGGAAACAACGTGGAGTTGCGTGAACCCCCAAAGAAAGTGAGCGGATGGAGTAGCAGCCTGAGAGGTGCGACAGACCAAATGGACATTTCCTCAAAAACCCAGTATATATAGTCTGTTCATATGTAAAATTCAATGGAAAAGAGGCAGGATGCGGCTGTCATTTTAAACAGAGGTTGTATTATTATCTTGTTTTGATTTTTTTTTTTACTATTGCTTAAATTTGGCTTTTAAATAGTGGTGACGATGTTTTATATGAGTCTTCTCTGTGCTGTGCAGATCCCCAGCCACCATTTTTTCTTCAGCGATAATCTCAAGTGCAAACATCTTTGATAACGTATTGTTAAACTGTATTATAAGTATGACACAGGGTTGTGCTGTCCCTTGGTCCGGAGACTTTGAAAAACAAATTGTCTGTCCTGTGGAGCAGGCAGTGACTGTTAAACTTTTATCTACATTTAGAGTGGGTGGGAAAACACCTTTATTTTCAATGTATTATCGGATTGCCTGTCAATTGGATCCCTTACTTGGGTGGAAATGGAGGAGTTTCTTAGCATTTATTAGCACTGTGTTGTGTAAAGTCAACCCAGAAAAATTTAAAAACCTGAAATCCCCCCCTCAAAATATTTACCATTGTATGTTATAAGAAAATAAAATCGCCATTTTTGTAGAAAAAAAAAAAACCTGAGTGTGGAAGAAGTTGTACATTTCGCCGTAAGAGCTCCCCCAGCTCTTATTTCTTAACCAGCAGTCCTCCATCAAGTTAGGCTCCTGTAAGTTAAGGCTGGTTAGTTACTGTTACAGGTTGGCCATTTCTCTCTTAAGTTTCACATCGAAGTGTCGAAAACCCGTGCTTTAGGATACATGGACTCTCCTTGGAGACAGGATTTCCTCATTGGGAGGAAATGAAAGTTACAGGAGACCAGTAATCCAAGAGTATGGGTGTCCCTAGGTGACAAGGAAGTAAGGACACATACAGAGGAAAAGTCATTTGAAGAGGGCTGGAAGGTGACCATCTCACAAAAGAGTGAGGCCTCAGAGGGAAGTCAACTCTGCCACAGATCTTGACCCCTCTTCCAGAATTCTGAGGAAATAAACTTCTGTTGTCAACCCTCCCACCCGTCTATGATACTTTCTCAAGGCCTTTCCAGATAACCAATACAGACTTGTATAACAGGAATAACAAACAAACAAGACCTTTCAAAATCCCAGCCCTGCTCTCTTATGAACTACCCCTAGCAACGATAGCTGCTTCACGGTATTAACAAACTGTGCCTCAGCAGACCCCATGGACAATTCCCCCAGTGAACACTAACACTTTCTTGGGAGGCCCTTGTCTTCTAATGTCTGTAGCAGGCAAAGTGATTATACCTTAAAGATAGAGATCTTCTAACCTTTGAAATCTGTCATAATAAAGGGAAATCTGCCAAGTCACCTGGCCCCAAAGAGGAAGATGATCTTGGATTATCCGAGTATTGTTACTATGTAATCAGTGGGGGTGTCCTTGGAACCATAAAAGTGGCAAGACAGAAGGAATGGAGTTATGAAAATGTGACAGGAAAGAGGTCAGGTACAGCATTGAAAGTGCTTCATCTCACCACCAACTGGTAAAGGTCATGAACCAAAGATATGGACAACTAGTGGGAGCCAAGTAGGACAAGGAGAGGGCTCTTCATAGACAATCTAGAAATGAGGATAGCACTGTCTATACCTGATACCTTGATTTCAATCCAGTGACCCTGTGTGAACCTCTCACCTATTGAACTGTAAGATAATTGAGTGTTGCTTGATGTGACTAAGTTTGCAGCAAGAGAAAGGTTAATGCAGTACTAAAGCTGCATAGAAACTTAATGTCTGAACTAACTCCAAAGTTTCAGCTGATCTTCATGTAGGAGAAATGGTTGGGTTCTCTCTCGAGGAAGGATGCTTGAGGGCTTGAGAGAGGGCTCACACAAGCATAAGGACAAACATTCTATTCCCAGGCATAGAGGCATGTTCTTGTAATCCCAGTGCTGGGTAAGGAGACAGGCAGATTGCTAGGGCTTGCTACGCCATCTAGGCTAGCCCACTGGGCAAGCTCCAGGCCAGTGAGAGAGCCTGTCTTAAAAACAAGGTGAACAAGATTAGGTGTGTAATGGCCCAAACCTTTAATTCCAGCACTTGGGAGACATAGGCAGGTGGATCTATGTGAGTTCAAAGCCACCCTGACCTTCCAGGACAGCAAGGACTGTTACCCGGAGAAACCATGTTAAGGTGTGTGTGGGGGGGGAGGGGGGATGAGACAACAACAAAACCCACAAAATTAAAAAAAAAAACACCCAAGGTTGTCCTCTGGTTTCCATAGGCATGCACATACATCTCTACCCACACATCTGCATCTATACACAAATATCACTCTCAATTTTTAAAATTTATATTATAATCTCATACAAGCAGATAAACTTCTGACCCTAAATTAAGTTCTTTTTTCAAAATTCTGATATGTTTGACCTAAAGGTTATAAGTATAGTATTGAACCAATAGTGTAAGAATTTAGTGTGGAGGTCTGAGACACCACTGGAACCTGAAGGGACTGACCAGATAAACAGTTCTCTGCACCCAAATCCCGTGGGAGGGAGAGCTAAACCTTCAGAGAGGCAGACACGCCTGGGAAACCAGAAGAGACTGCACTCTGCACACATTACTGATTCCAGAGGAAAACACCAAACGCCATCTGGAACCCTGGTGCACGGAAGCTCCCGGAAAGGGCGGCGCAGATCTTCCTGGTTGCTGCGGCCTCGGAGAGCTCATAAGCAACACCCCATGAGCAAACTTGAGCCTTGGGACCACAGGTAAGACCAACTTTTCTGCTGCAAGCGACCTGCCTCAAGACGCAGGCCCACAGGAACAGCTGAAGACCTGTAGAGAGGAAAAACTACACGCCCGAAAGCAGAACACTCTGTCCCCATAACTGGCTGAAAGGAAACAGGAAAACAGGTCTACAGCACTCCTGAAACACAGGCTTATAGGACAGTCTAGCCACTGTCAGAAATAGCAGAACAAAGTAACACTAGAGATAATCTGATGGCGAGAGGCAAGCGCAGGAAACCAAGAAACAGAAACCAAGACTACATGGCATCATCGGAGCCCAATTCTCCCACCAAAGCAAACACGGAATATCCAACCACACCAGAAAAACAAGATCTAGTTTCAAAATCATATTTGATCATGATGCTGGAGGACTTCAAGAACGACGTGAAGAACTCCCTTAGAGAACAAGTAGAAGCCTACAGAGAGGAATTGCAAAAATCCCTAAAAGAATTCCAGGAAAACATAAATAAACAAGTAGAAGCCTATAGAGAGGAGTCACAAAAATCCCTGAAAGAATTCCAGGAAAACACAATCAAACAGTTGAAGGAATTAAAAATGGAAATAGAAGCAATCAAGAAAGAACACATGGAAACAACCCTGGATATAGAAAACCAAAAGAAGAGACAAGGAGCTGTAGATACAAGCTTCACCAACAGAATACAAGAGATGGAAGAGAGAATCTCAGGAGCAGAAGATTCCATAGAAATCATCGACTCAACTGTCAAAAACAATGTAAAGTGGAAAAAGCTACTGGTCCAAAATATACAGGAAATCCAGGACTCAAT
The DNA here is from genome assembly GCF_021556685.1 of Rattus norvegicus. NCBI lineage: Eukaryota > Metazoa > Chordata > Mammalia > Rodentia > Muridae > Rattus > Rattus norvegicus. The sequence continues at coordinate 26,302,802 of NC_141539.1, read as the reverse complement.
GAGAAGATCAAACCTAAGGATAATAGGTATAGAAGAGAGTGAAGACTCCCAGCTCAAAGGACCAGTAAATATCTTCAACAAAATCATAGAAGAAAACTTCCCTAACCTAAAGAAAGAGATACCCATAAGCATACAAGAAGCCTACAGAACTCCAAATAGATTGGACCAGAAAAGAAACTCCTCCCATCACATAATAGTCAAAACACCAAACGCACAAAATAAAGAAAGAATATTAAAAGCAGTAAGGGAAAAAGGTCAAGTAACATATAAAGGCAGACCTATCAGAATCACACCAGACTTTTCGACAGAAACTATGAAAGCCAGAAGATCCTGGACAGATGTCATACAGACCCTAAGAGAACACAAATGCCAGCCCAGGTTACTGTATCCTGCAAAACTCTCAATTAATGTAGATGGAGAAATCAAGATATTCCATGACAAAACCAAATTTACACAATATCTTTCTACAAATCCAGCACTACAAAGGATAATAAATGGTAAAGCCCAACATAAGGAGGCAAGCTATACCCTAGAAGAAGCAAGAAACTAATCGTCTTGGCAACAAAACAAAGAGAAGAAAAGCACACAAACATAACCTCATATCCAAATATGAATATAACAGGAAGCAATAATCACTATTCCTTAATATCTCTCAACATCAATGGCCTCAACTCCCCAATAAAAAGACATAGATTAACAAACTGGATACGCAACGAGGACCCTGCATTCTGCTGCCTACAGGAAACACACCTCAGAGACAAAGACAGACACTACCTCAGAGTGAAAGGCTGGAAAACAACTTTCCAAGCAAATGGTTGGAAGAAGCAAGCTGGAGTAGCCATTCTAATATCAAATAAAATCAATTTTCAACTAAAAGTCATCAAAAAATATAAGGAAGGACACTTCATATTCATCAAAGGAAAAATCCACCAAGATGAACTCTCAATCCTAAATGTCTATTAAATATAAGGGCACCTACATACGTAAAAGAAACCTTACTAAAGCTCAAAACACACATTGCACCTCACACAATAATAGTAGGAGATTTTAACACCCCACTCTCATCAATGGACAGATCATGGAAACAGAAATTAAACAGAGACGTAGACAGACTAAGAGAAGTCATGAGCCAAATGGACTTAACGGATATTTATAGAACATTCTATCCTAAAGCAAAAGGATATACCTTCTTCTCAGCTCCTCATGGTACTTTCCCCAAAATTGACCATATAATTGGTCAAAAAACAGGCCTCAACAGGTACAGAAAGATAGAAATAATCCCATGCATGCTATCAGACCACCACAGCCTAAAACTGGTCTTCAATAACAATAAGGGAAGAATGCCCACATATACGTGGAAATTGAACAATGCTCTACTCAATGATAACCTGGTCAAGGAAGAAATAAAGAAAGAAATTAAAGACTTTTTAGAATTTAATGAAAATGAAGGTACAACATACCCAAACTTATGGGACACAATGAAAGCTGTGCTAAGAGGAAAACTCATAGCGCTGAGTGCCTGCAGAAAGAAACAGGAGAGAGCATATGTCAGCAGCTTGACAGCACACTTAAATCTCTAGAACAAAAAGAAGCAAATACACCCAGGAGGAGTAGAAGGCAGGAAATAATCAAACTCAGAGCTGAAATCAACCAAGTAGAAACAAAAAGGACCATAGAAAGAATCAACAGAACCAAAAGTTGGTTCTTTGAGAAAATCAACAAGATAGATAAACCCTTAGCCAGACTAACGAGAGGACACAGAGAGTGTGTCCAAATTAACAAAATCAAAAATGAAAAGGGAGACATAACTACAGATTCAGAGGAAATTCAAAAAATCATCAGATCTTACTACAAAAGCCTATATTTCACAAAACTTGAAAATCTGCAGGAAATGGACAATTTCCTAGACAGATACCAGGTACTGAAGTTAAATCAGGAACAGATAAACCAGCTAAACAACCCCATAACTCCTAAGGAAATAGAAGCAGTCATTAAAGGTCTCCCAACCAAAAAGAGCCCAGGTCCAGACGGGTTTAGTGCAGAATTCTATCAGACCTTCATAGAAGACCTCATACCAATATTATCCAAACTATTCCACAAAATTGAAACAGATGGAGCCCTACCGAATTCCTTCTATGAAGCCACAATTACTCTTATACCTAAGCCACACAAAGACCCAACAAAGAAAGAGAACTTCAGACCAATTTCCCTTATGAATATCGATGCAAAAATACTCAATAAAATTCTGGCAAACCGAATCCAAGAGCACATCAAAACAATCATCCACCATGATCAAGTAGGCTTCATCCCAGGCATTCAGGGATGCTTTAATATATGGAAAACCATCAACGTGATCCATTATATAAACAAACTGAAAGAACAAAACCACATGATCATTTCATTAGATGCTGAGAAAGCATTTGACAAAATTCAACACCCCTTCTTGATAAAAGTCCTGGAAAGAATAGGAATTCAAGGCCCAGACCTAAACATAGTAAAAGCCATATACAGCAAACCAGTTGCTAACATTAAACTAAATGGAGAGAAACTTGAAGCAATCCCACTAAAATCAGGGACTAGACAAGGCTGCCCACTCTCTCCCTACTTATTCAATATAGTTCTTGAAGTTCTAGCCAGAGCAATCAGACAACAAAAGGAGGTCAAGGGGATACAGATCGGAAAAGAAGAAGTCAAAATATCACTATTTGCAGATGATATGATAGTATATTTGAGTGATCCCAAAAGTTCCACCAGAGAACTACTAAAGCTGATAAACAACTTCAGCAAAGTGGCTGGGTATAAAATTAACTCAAATAAATCAGTAGCCTTCCTCTACGCAAAAGAGAAACAAGCTGAGAAAGAAATTAGGGAAACAACACCCTCCATAATAGACCCAAATAATATAAAGTACCTCGGTGTGACTTTAACCAAGCAAATAAAAGATCTGTACAATAAGAACTTCAAGACACTGAAGAAAGAAATCGAAGAAGACCTCAGAAGATGGAAAGATCTCCCATGCTCATGGATTGGCAGGATTAATATAGTAAAAATGGCCATTTTACCAAAAGCGATCTATAGATTCAATGCAATCCCCATCAAAATACCAATCCAATTCTTTAAAGAGTTAGACAGAACAATTTGCAAATTCATCTGGAATAACAAAAAACCCAGGATAGCTAGAACTATCCTCAACAATAAAAGGACTTCAGGGGGAATCACTATCCCTGAACTCAAGCAGTATTACAGAGCAATAGTGATAAAAACTGCATGGTATTGGTACAGAGACAGACAGACAGACCAATGGAACAGAATTGAAGACCCAGAAATGAACCCACACACCTATGGGCACTTGATTTTTGACAAAGGAGCCAAAACCATCCAATGGAAAAAAGATAGCATTTTCAGCAAATGGTGCTGGTTCAACTGGAGGTCAACATGTAGAAGAATGCAGATCGATCCATGCTTATCACCCTGTACAAAGCTTAAGTCCAAGTGGATCAAGGACCTCCACATCAAACCAGACACACTCAAACTAATAGAAGAAAAACTAGGGAAGCATCTGGAACACATGGGCACTGGAAAAAATTTCCTGAACAAAACACCAATGGCTTATGCTCTAAGATCAAGAATCGACAAATGGGATCTCATAAAACTGCAAAGCTTCTGTAAGGCAAAGGACACTGTGGTTAGGACAAAACGGCAACCAACAGATTGGGAAAAGATCTTTACCAATCCTACAACAGATAGAGGCCTTATATCCAAAATATACAAAGAACTCAAGAAGTTAGACCGCAGGGAAACAAATAACCCTATTAAAAAATGGGGTTCAGAGCTAAACAAAGAATTCACAGCTGAGGAATGCCGAATGGCTGAGAAACACCTAAAGAAATGTTCAACATCTTTAGTCATAAGGGAAATGCAAATCAAAACAACCCTGAGATTTCACCTCACACCAGTGAGAATGGCTAAGATCAAAAACTCAGGTGACAACAAATGCTGGCGAGGATGTGGAGAAAAAGGAACACTCCTCCATTGTTGGTGGGATTGCAGACTGGTACAACCATTCTGGAAATCAGTCTGGAGGATCCTCAGAAAATTGGACATTGAACTGCCTGAGGATCCAGCTATACCTCTCTTGGGCATATACCCAAAAGATGCCCCAACATATAAAAAAGACACGTGCTCCACTATGTTCATTGCAGCCTTATTTATAATAGCCAGAAGCTGGAAAGAACCCAGATGCCCTTCAACAGAGGAATGGATACAGAAAATGTGGTACATCTACACAATGGAATATTACTCAGCTATCAAAAACAATGACTTTATGAAATTCGTAGGCAAATGGTTGGAACTGGAAAATATCATCCTGAGTGAGGTAACCCAATCACAGAAAAACACACATGGTATGCACTCATTGATAAGTGGCTATTAGCCCAAATGCTTGAATTACCCTAGATGCCTAGAACAAATGAAACTCAAGACGGATGATCAAAATGTGAATTCTTCACTCCTTCTTTAAAAGGGGAATAAGAATACCCTTGGCAGGGAATAGAGAGGCAAAGATTAAAACAGACACAGAAGGAACACCCATTCAGAGCCTGCCCCACATGTGGCCCATACATATACAGCCATCCAATTAGACAAGATGGGTGAAGCAAAGAAGTGCAGGCCGACAGGAGCCGGATGTAGATTGCTCCTGAGAGACACAGCCAGAATACAGCAAATACAGAGGCGAATGCCAGCAGCAAACCACTGAACTGAGAACGGGACCCCTGTTGAAGGAATCAGAGAAAGAACTGGAAGAACTTGAAGGAGCTCGAGACCCCTTATGAACTACAATGCCAAGCAACCAGAGCTTCCAGGGACTAAGCCACTACCTAAAGACTATACATGGACTGACCCTGGACTCTGACCTCATAGGTAGCAATGAATATCCTAGTAAGATCACCAGTGGAAGGGGAAGCCCTTGGTCCTGCTAAGACTGAACCCCCAGTGAACTTGATTGTTCGGGGGAGGGCAGCAATGGGGGGAGGGTGGGGAGGGGAACACCCATAAAGAAGGGGAGGGGGAGGGATTAGGGGGATGTTTGCCTGGAAACCGGGAAAGGCAATAACACTCGAAATGTAAATAAGAAATACTCAAGTTAAAAAAAAAAGAATTTAGTGTGGAAATCAGTGTTGGTGAACTACTTTGTAGAGACTATCTGCGAAAGGAATGTTCTACTCTTAAACAGCACCATTGTTAGATTTAAGATGGTAGCAAACAGATGTCCTGCACTCAACTCCTTTAGCAATAAGCAAAGTAACAAATCTATCTATCTATCTATCTATCTATCTATCTATCTATCTATCTATCTATCTATCTATTATCTATCCATCTATCTATCTCTATCTATCATCTATCTATCATCTATCTATATCTATGTATCTATGTATCTATGTATCTATGTATCTATGTATCTATGTATCTATGTATCTATGTATCTATCTATCTATCTATCTATCTATCTATCTATCTATCATCTATCTGTTGAGAGTCTATATAGAGAACACTGAAAATAAGGCTTCAGAACCTTCTAAGACCCCGAGACTCAAACAATATAAAAAGAGAAATAAAATTCTCACATACTTGTGACTCACTGAGAAAAGTAACTTGAAATCTGTGCACTGTTCTCCCTTTGGGAAAGGGTTTTTGCATCATCTCCCAAGACATCCGAGTGTCATATGCTCGGACCTACCTTAAGAAGTGAGATACTAAGTTGAGATTTCTCTGGGCTTCAGAAACCTCTCACTATTTCCATCTCTGAGATTCCATGGCGATGGCACGGAGCTACAGCTCCCTTACAAACTCATCTTGGCCCAGCAGAGTGACTATAGTCTAAACCTCCTGGGTGCTTGGCAGGGTAGGAGATCGGTGGGTGTTTCCATATGGGGAAGAGTTAGGTCTAGGAGGTAGGGGAGCTTGCCCTCTCAGACCAAGGGCATGGCTAGCCATGGTTAGACCCATTTCCTGTTAGGACTGAAGGCTGGCACTCACACAGTTCCCATCATCACTCTTCCATAGGACTGTGCTTAGAGTCTTATGACTGACAGGGCAAGAAGGTAACATGGGGACTCAGAGCTTCTGCCTTCACTGAAGCAGAATGCTGAGAGAGAGAGAGAGAGAGAGAGAGAGAGAGAGAGAGAGAGAGAGAGAGAGAGAGAGAGAGAGAGAGATCTCCAAGTATCACTCCACATTATGGTGTACTCAGCCAGGGAGAGCCCTGAGAAGTTTTTCTCTGACCCACATACCTTCTTTTTTTCTGCTCATTTTCAGACAAATGCTACCCTCAATGAAAGTTACAAATTGTAAAAGTTTTCGTGCCATCTGTCTCATGGCATATGCTGCCAAAGAGAACCTTGAAAGGCATTTGCTCAGGCTTGACCATAATACCATACTTAGCAAAGTGCTTTAGTGACATTTCAGAGATGAGTGCCATAATTATTGCTGCCATTTCTCTTTCATTTTTCATGTCAGCCAGCCCCATTTATGGCCTGATAAGTTTTTGACAGCAGCACATGGTCAAGAAAGTCTATATAGGCTTGGAAGGAATGGGATGAGATATTCTAAGCCCTGGAACCACTAAGACTGTGGTTTGACTCTCGATAACACTAGCCTTCAGAAGTGAAGTAAAAATAAAGTCATTTCAAGACAGCACAGTAGTGCAGGGCCTCATAAACAGCTGACCAGCTTTTAAAAAGATACTTAAGAGAGTTCTAATCTAAATTTACTAGCATATAAATATCAAGTCCAAAGAAAATAAATCACACAGGAGAGAAACAGATGGACTAAATATTATCAGTGCATGAATCATATTACTATAAAGATAAGGGAGAAAAGAAACAGAAATGGGGGGTATTCAAAATAACTAGGAGAAAAGGAAGAAAATGACAGAAATGAGTCCCTACCTATTAATATAACTTTTTAAATGTAGTAAAATTTTCAATTATAAACTTGTACACACACACACACACACACACACACACACACACACACACAAAGAAACTCTCCTCATTAATAACTGTGCACAGAGAGGAGACAGTGGAATGAAGAGAAAGATTGCAAATGCACAATGTAACAATGGGCCTTGAAGATTTTAAAAAAGATTTTAAAATTCAAAATTAGTAGATTAGTAGATGGCAAATATCAGAGCAAAAATAAGCTAGAGACCAAGAAATAAATGATTCTATGCCATTGAGCGTGGCAAGCTGACATTTCCTTACATGGGGGTTACTTACAGGAGCACTGCCGATATTACAGGAACCTATGGCACTTAAAAAGGGTCTCCTTGCCTGATATAGCTGTCTCCTGAGAGGCTCTGCCAGAGCATGACAAATACAGAGGCAAATGCTAGCAGTTGAACTGAGAATGGGGTTCCCATTGGAGGAGTTAGAGAAAGGATTGAAAGAGCTGAAGGGGTTTGCAACCCCATAAGAACAACAATACCAACCAACCAGAGCTCCCAGGGACAAAACCACCATCCAAAGAGTACACAAGGGCAGACCCATGGCTCTAGCTGCATATGTAGCAGAGGATGGCCTTGTTGGGCACCAATGGGAGAAGAAGACCTTGTTCCTGTCAAGGCTTGATGTCTCAGTGTTGGGGAATATCAGGGTGGGGAGGTGGGAAGGGGTGGGGAGGTGGGTGGGGGAGCACCCTCATGGGATGGGATTCAGGGTTTATGGATGGGAAACTGGGAAAGGGATAACATTTGAAATGTAAATTTAAAAATCCAATTAAAAAAATAAAAAAGAGAAAGATGCCCCCTTTCCACATATTGTTAACCACTTCTATATCCTCAGGGAGAGGGAAGTCCTCGTGCATCTCATGAGTCTCCTCTGCCTTCATAAAGGAATGTTAGTGGGCCCGATCTGGTGAGGGTCTCACGTTATCATATCTGGTTTCACAACAACAACTCGGTCATGGGCAGAGGGCAGAGTTCCACGACACCCACCTCTTCCCTTGACTCTTACACTCTTTCTGCTCTCCTGGGATGCCCGCTGAAACTCAAAGAAGGTATTATAGATATATGATTATTTTTTCCCATTTGGGCTGATCATTGGACCACCATGCCATAAGAACTGTCATTATTCTCAGCACTTGGCTGGCTATGAATTTCCACAGTAACCATTATTCACTGAAAAAGGAAAGTTCCTCTCCAACCCAATACGGATAATGGTAATAATATATGGACATACACACAACTGTGTAGAAAGAAACTTAATAGCCACATTAAACCCATTTAGCAAAACAGTAGGATTATTGTCCCTGTTGACTGCTAGGACCTTGGCAGTTACAGAGTTTTGTGCTGGATTACAGTACCAAACATGGATTTCCTCCTATGGAATGAGCCTTAAACCTAACCAGAAAACCGTTGGATATATCAATAACAGTTGTGCCATTGCTGGTCCAGTGCAGCTATCTCACTGGCATGCTGGTAGAGTAGTATGAGAAGTAAATAACTTAATAGGACATTTGCAAGCAAGCCGACTGCATGATGCCTTGTGACATTTTGAAACTCAACAAGTTATATAAAGGTAGGAGAGCTTCCAGCTCGGTCCCAGCTTGATTTCTTTGTCCTGCAACAAAAGTGTGTGGTACTTTAAGCAACAGAATTGTACTATCTAGTGTATTTCTAGCATACAATCGACAGCAGTGGCAATACCTGTATGGTTTGTGGGCCCTCAAGGACATTACTGGCCAACAAGTTTTAATGAACCTATGACACAGAATTCCATCCAGAACCTTACAGCTCTGGGAGTGACCTAACCATGGAAGGTATCTTTTGGGTTTAAATTCTTTGTGGTTTTTATAATCAGTTCCCATTTTCTTCTTACTCATTAACATCTCTCAGGCTGAGGAGCCTCCCTTCTTGGTTTTGATCTAGTCTTTAATGGATGAGCCATCTCTCTAGCTCTTAAAGAGCATCCTTTAATCTTTAAACATTCTTGTAGAATTGATCTGGTGAAGAAATATTCCCTCGGTCAACTTTCATTTATCTGATGTTGTTATTTCTGTCATTTATTTTTCCTTTCTTTTTGGTGTGTTGTTTATTTGGTTGGTTAGTTGGTTGGTTTTAAAGCCAGGGTTTCTCTGGCTTTAGCTATTCTGGAACTCACTCTGTAGACCAGGCTGGCCTGAAATTCACAGAGATCTGCCTGCCTTTGCCTCCCAAGTGTTGGAATTAAAAGTGTATGCCTCCAGCAACTGGCTCTCTATCATTTATAAAGGGTAGCTCTTCAGGTAAAATATTCTTGCCTAAGAGTCTTTTCATTCATAACTGTGAAAACCCCATGTCCCTTCCTCCTACACTGTGAAGTTTCCACTGAGATGTATGCTGTTGGATGAATTGGGAAACATTTGTGTTGTTCATTTATTTCCTTTTATAGCCTTGAGAATCTATTATTTATCATTCACCTTTGAGAGTTCAATTATAAAATGCCTAGGGTTACATTTTGTTGAGTTAAAGTTTGCTGGTGACCCGAACCTAGGTATGTGTATCCTTCTCTATGAGAAAATTTTCTGTTATCCCTGCCATCCATTCAACCTAGTCTTGAAGATTGAACCCAGGGTCTCCTGCATGCCAGACAAGTGTTCCACCACTAAAGTACACCCTTAAGTACTATTATTTCTTTGAATAAAACTACTACCTTTTTGTCATTCTTTAATTTTCTTGAGCCCCATAAATGAAGTATTTGCTCATTTAATACTCTCTCAACTTTATCTTTCTTTCTCCTCCAACTGTATATTTTAAAGAACCATCTTCAAGGTCATTTTTTTCTTCTGTTTGATCTGTCCCACATAACTGCCTTTCATTGCTTTTACTGAGTGTAGTTTTCTTTTGAAGAATTTGAATTGTTAAAAATTGCTTCCATCTATTGAAATGTTTCTATGTGTTTTAAGCTTCATGAGTTGCCTTAAAAGTGCTGTTTTAAAGTCTCTGAGAACTTGCACACACTGTTCGCCCTTGGGTCAGTTTCTGGCACCTTCTGAGGTGAGGTCATGGTTTCCTGAAAGTTCTTGATGCTTGTTGCTGGGCAACATCATCTGGTCCAGATTGCTTAATCTGGCTTTGTTTGTCCCCTCCTTTACCAAAACCCTAAGCCAAATGTCGCTCTTCTCCAAGCCCATAGTCATGCTATTTCAACACTGTGTTGTATCCATGTCCAGATTTTCTGAGAGTTTACTGCTGGTATATTGTCAGTATTTCAGTACTAGAGGAAAATAAATCCAAGTTTGTTCCAACTTTACTGTTAGTACCTGTTCAGAAAACCAACCAACTGACCAAACAACAACAACAGCAACAACAAAATCAGGATGTCTGTATGCAGTAGCCTGTCTCTCAAGGCTGTTCCTTAGAGTTGCATGAGCCCTGTATCCCTTATCCATGGTTACTGGCTTGTGGGGCTCTGACTAACTAGCTTTGACCATACTTATCATGGATAAACCATCTCCAAGTTCTTATGTCATAATTGCTGTTACCAAAACCACCAAATTGTTTTCTATTCTGAGCCCACATTCTGCCTAAGGTCAGAATAGCACTTAGCTAGGACTAAGACATACACTGATATGGTTTTCTGTTGCTCAGGTAAACTCATGCCTAGGATCATCTACAAGCCATAGGCGATGCCAGTTGTAATAGAAGTTTGAGAGACTGGTGCTTCTTGTGTTCCAGAGGGTTCATCCATAGGCAGGATTCAGGATCAAGCTGTGAGGATCTTATTACTATGATGTTACATTAGCCTAGCACTGAGTCCCATGGCAAAGTCCTTTCCAATTGGTGTCATCATCTGTGGCCACTGCACTCATGAACTCATTGTAGTTATGGTCACCTGTGTAAAATCTGCAGAAGTCTGGGCTCAACATTTTGTCATGGGATTGGGGAGGGCTCATGAGGTACCACCCATCACTGGGAGACTATTGACAGTTAATGGTGGCTGGGAGAAAGGATGTTACTGTCCTCAATGGGATAGCCCAGGCTCAAGTATCCTTCCACTTATGTTCATGCAAGCAACTCTAATTAAACATACACATAAAAAGACGTGAAGTGGGGGCACATGTACTTTGGGGAAAAGAATGGTTTCAGCAGAAGGAAAAGGGATGATAAAGGGTAATGGAGCATGCAAATGACTAACATCCTTTCTATATGTCTATCAAACTATCAAAGAACAATAAAATAAGAAAACAGTAAAACAGAGGTGTAGGTTGATGTCGTTGTGCAGGTGAAGGCAGACACAAGATAAAACGAGGCCTGTCATTGGACAAAAAGGAAGGGGAGGTAGAAGCAGAGGTTTTAGATGGAGAGGGAGGAACAGAAGGGAGGAGAATCAAGATGGAGACAGAGAAGAAAGATCCAGATCTGGGTGGTCTTAAATGGCCCTAGGTAATTATGTATATTTCTTAAGGAATGGATTTCTACAGGTAAATTTATCTTATCTAGGTGGGCAGTTTATATCTTTATCAATTGGTTGTGAGTTTATTGTGTGGATACATTGTAGACTGAGAATTTAATGCATAAATCTGATTGATCAATTACAGCTTATTGAGTCATGATTTCACCGGGTAGTTAGGAGATTGTACCGTAACTACCAGGGGGCAGTTGTTGGAAGTGTGGGCAGAGTCTGTGGTGGGGAACTGCAATAGGCCAGCCCCATGCTGGACTTCTAGAGTCCTGATTTTACTGGGTAGCTAGAACCTGAGAGTTTGGGGCTAGTAGAGAGCCACTGGGAAGAAATGCTAACCAGAGATAAATTATGGTTAGTTCCATATGGCCCTCTGGTGCCAGAACGAACTCTAGAGACCAGCATGGCTCGCAGACCACCTGGGTCAGAGAGTACCAGGGAACTAGTGTGTAATGGTGATGCACTAGCACCAGCCACTGCTGAGATAAATGTACCCCCACAGTACCATGTGGCCCCACGTGTGCTGGCACTAGCACAGGATAAAAGTTTCAGGTATTTTTTAATATTTACCGCAACAGGTGACACAACGTGTTAGGCAAGAATCCACTAAAAGTTGAAGATTTTCAGTCTGAGAAAGTTTTATTTTCTAAATCAGAGGGGGCCAGCACCATGTTGAGTCACATGATGTCTCAAGTGCAGGAACCTTAAACAGAGGCAGTCTGCTTGTAGGTTCTAGGTCCCCTGCTGTGAAAAGTTCAGGCTACCCTGAACACAGAAAATTAGAGATTAGAAGCTTCCTGCTTCTTTAACAAAAGTTGCTTGGAAAATAATTTAATTTAGTTTATTTGTTTAAAAGATGGTATAAAGATATAATGTTTTATTAAGTATTTCAGGATACCCATATTCTCTTAATGTGGGCTCCATGGGAATTTTGAGTTAAAATTCTGGTTAGAGAAGCTGCCTGCTTGTTAGTCATTGACTCCAAGTAGAGAGTGGTGATATTTGCCAGTTATAAAAGTTATTTTAAAAAAAGTCTGTACACCAGGCAGAGTGAATACAGACATATATTACAGAAGTTATTAATAAGTAAAAGACTGACACTCCAGGAATAGAGCTTAACAGATGACGATATAATGCTTTATTAAGTCTTTCAGGATACTCATATTCTTTCACATGGGCTCCACAGAAATTTTGAGTTAAAATCCTGATTAGACAAGCTGCCTACTTCTTAATGATAGATATTAATGGAAAGTGATTACGTTTGTTTTTTGTAGTTAGAAGGAGAGAGTAGAGAATTTAATCTGAATCACATGGGGATTTTCTAGGATAGAAAAGAGTAGCCACTGACTCCAAGTAGAGAGTGGTGATATTTGCCAGTTATAAAAGTTATCAAAAAATAGAAGTCTGTACACCAGGCAGAATGAGTACAGACACATATTATAGAAGTTATTAATAAATAAAAGACTGGTGCTCCAGGTAGAGAGCTTAACAGATAGATGTATATTGGGCTAAAGTCCTGGTTTGGGTTTGACAAGTTGCTTACTTCTTATTGGTACTGGTATGAATAAAAGTGTGATTAAATTGTTTTAAGAATTACCCTGCTATTACCATATGGCTCACCATACCAGCTAGTGGGGGTTTATGGTTATTTTTAAAAGTACCACAGCAGGAGGCTCAGATTCTCTTAACGTGGGCTCCATTGGAATTTTTAGTTGATTCCCTGACATGACAGATGAAAAAAGCCTAACAGGCTCATACAAGTTTATTTAGCTACTTCAGTTTTTAAAATTGTTTTAATTTTCACAATGGGTACGATTTTGAGTTTTGTTGATATATTATTTCTCTGGGAGAGAGTGCAAGATACAAGCTTTTCTGGTTACAGACTAAGGAACATGCTACTTTGGGAGAAAGGTTTTGTCTTTGTGTTTTTCAAAAGGGTAGTTAGGCTCTGGACACCTTCCAGAGTTATATTGATCAGATTTGATAGAGGTGGACCTCCTGAAAAATTAGATTCAAGAGAATCAAACAAAAAGATATCTTGATGATACTATAAATTTTGTTTTGAGATTTACATATTGCAGAATGTGGAGCTTTGGTGAAGCTCATCATCAGAATGCTGAACTGGTCTGCCTGGATTCCTGATCTCAGGGACTTTCATCCCTGACAGACATCAGACTACAACAATCATTGGGTGGCCTTCTTTAGGCCGAGCAAATCCCCCATTTTTCCTACCCCTCCCAAGGATATCTCAACATCTAGGTACAGCTTGAAGGAGCTATTGAAGAGTCATCACCCTGAGTCCCTAAACTTTGGGAGGCTGAAAGTAGTTATTCTAAGGTTGTCTTTCTGGAGAATTTATAAATAATTATAATTTAACAGGGAGGAATTAGCTCAAATTGATTGTACAGCCACAATCTCATTTGGTAGAAATCCTTATATTTATTACTAAGCTAAAGTTATAACCCTTTCACATTGGCACAGAATTTATTTGATAAAAGTTTAGATTATCTTTGATATAAATTTCTTATCGATTTAAAATTAATATTGTTACTCTCATATATAGGCATTGGGCCTATACAACACATTTAAGTATACAAGTATTAAGTATACCCAGTCCTTTACTGCTGTTAAAAAACTAATCTGAGATAATTAAACACGTGAGTTAAGGGCCAGATAGCAAATTCAAGGCTCTAAGTTTATGGTTACAGTGTTTTCAAGATAATTTACTAAGATAGTTAATGAACAACAGTCCAGATTACTTACATAGTGAGATGGTTTTCAAAAATATCAGACATGCACAAAATGTGACATATAATGTTATTTATTCTCTTGTTGAGATATAACTGACGCTAACTGCTCCCCATTTGTGGACACGAAAAAGCAGCTGAGCAGTTCTGCCTCCAGGTGAGGTACATTGTGGCTAGGTGGTCACTGGGCAGAAATTGCCTATTTCTCCTACAGATCTGTACTGTCCTTGAGAGGACACAATTTACAGCTTAGGACAGCTTAGTTCTGCAGAGACAGAATGAGCTAATCCTTATTTTCTGTTTCACTAAGGTCTGCCAGATTCCTGGGCCTGGAGGCTGAAGATTGGTCTTCTTTTATGTTGCTAACAGGGGATTGTACTGGCAGACAATTGTCTCTTCAACTTGTCTCAGTTTGGGGAAGCCATATTAGGTTTCCTATATTTTCAGATAATATCGGTCATTCTTAGATTCCTGACGGGGTTGAAACTAGTTATAGTCTCATAGCCTACCCAGGCTGTTTAATTTTGATAATACATATTTAATTGGATAGTTATCAGATAGTGTACAAGCTAGCCAGGACATATTACAGATTTTGAGCCTTTCTTGCTGGAATAGATAACTAAATGTTCTGTTTGATAAAATGTCGGACTGGGTGTTATGTGTATTTTATACTTTATAAATTACAAAATGATAATAGTTGTGCTCAGCTTATGTTTGAGAGAAATTTTTTTTGATTTTTGGGTTTTTTTTTTTTAATTAGATAGGGTGAAGTGTACGTCAATGTCGTTGTACAGGTGAAGGCAGACACAAGATAAAATGAGGCCTGTCATTGGGCGAGAAGGAAGGGTAGGCGGGAACAGAGGTTTTAGAAGGAGAGGGAGAAGCAGAAAGGAGGAGAATCAAGATGGAGACAGAGAAGGAAGACCCAGATCCGGGAGGTCTTACATGAACCTAGTTAGTTATGTATATTTCTTAGGGATGGATCTCTATAGGTAAATTTATCTTATCTAGATGGGTGGTTTATATCTTTATCAATTGGTTGTGAGTGTATTGTGTGGATGTTTTGTAGATTGAGAATTTAACACATAAATCTGATTGATAAATTACAGCTTATTGAGTCATGATTTTACTGGGTAGCTGGAACCAGAGATTTGAGGCTAGCACAGAGAAGCCAGGAGAGATACTAACCAGAGATAAATTATGGTCAGTTCTATATGGCCCTCCAGTGCTGTAACTAACTCCAGGGACCATCATGGCAAGGTGCCACACTGGAACGGCTCGTGGACCGCCTGGGTCTGAGAGTACTTGGGGGCAGTGTGAAGCCGCTGAGATAAAGATACCCACAGTGCCATGTGGCCCTATGGGTGCCAGTGCTAGCCTGGGATAAAAGGTTCAGAATTTTTCCTATTCACTGCAACACAGAGGCACAAGAGATTCAGACTCGCTTAACAAACCCTGGGTAAAACGGGCAAAGCTGAAGGCATCCCAATTCTTGGTTTGAAGACTGACTCCAGAGACACAGTTACCAACACCACATGCTATCAGCATAACAACAGACTCCCAGACCATGAAACAGAGTAGGAATCACAGAAGTAAGTCCACACACACGGAGTCAACTGATTGACCTCAGAGACGTGGGCAGTATGCACTGGAGAAAAAGCCTCTCCAGTAGATGTGCTATGAAAAGATATCCACGCACAAAAGTGAAGACCTGACTTCTGTCCCTTACCCTGTAAGAAAACTGATTCAAAATATATCAAAGTCCCCAACTTAAGACCCGAAACTAATGAAAGAAAACGTGCTGGAAACACTTCAAGAAATTGACCAAGGCAATGCATATTAAGAATATGAACCCCAGAGTATCAGAAACAGAAGCAAAAATACAGAAACAGGAACACTGTAAAGAAAGAACTAATAGAGTGAAGCCAGCCTGACCCAGGAAGAGATATTTGCCAATGAGTCTTCTGACAGAACAAATAAGCAACTTGGAAGCCTTACCGAGAAAATAAACACTCCAGTGTAAAATGGGCAGATGACCTGAATAGACTCATTAATGATCCAGACTCTGCCTAGAGTGAATTATATTCTTAATTAAAATGTTTGCCTCTAGAAGTCTGTTATGAGGTTTGGGATGACAGGAGACATAAGTGAAGCCTTTCCTTTTGGGGCCAGGAAAATGTAACCGATGTACTCACGCAAGTTAGCGTCCCAGTCCCATGTTTATCACTTGAATGAAAGGCATCTGGGCTTTGCTGGGGAGGACCAGGAATGAGATGGACTCTGTGCCAAGTTTGCCCGACAGCATCACCACTGGATGGCAGTAAGGATCCTCAGATTCCCCTCTATTCTCTTTTCAAAGTAACTTGCCCTTTTGTCTAGCTAAAAATGTCATGCCTTGGGAGTTAAGTTTTACCAGAATGTCCTTATGTAAAATGTACTTAACATATAAAAATCAAGTTCAAAAATTTTAAATGATGGGGAAAACAGATGAATAAATTGTGCTCAAAACAAAATATTTAAATACCAGTTAACATTAGGAAGTTTACCCATTAGTGAAAATGAGTGGCCACTACACCCTTTAAACATTCAGTGAGGTGAAAAGCACTGAAGTGTAGGTTACACAAGTTCTCCTAGAGACATAAACCTTTAAACCTGGGCAGAATAAGGTTCTAAAAATAAGGGTATAGGTGTTGTCTCTTATTGATTACTTCTGGCATTGAACAGATTCAACTCCCAGAACAGACCTTCCAACCAGGACTCAAAATTCTCCTTATCTAAAAATGAAATCATTGCCTTAACCTCCACATTTGCACATTCAAACAATTCACAAAAATTAACTGAAACATGCAGGCTAGGGCTGGGTATTAGGACTATAACAGCACTAAGGACACCCAAGGCCATGACAGCCATGGAGCTCAGATCTCAGAGTCACTTCCTGCCACTCCGTCTCCCACAGCCAGTCAGTAGCAGGCAGTATACATTCTCCACCAAGATAGCTCTGTGTCTCATCTTTTCCACTTTGAACAAATCTTAACTGGTCTTCCTGGCTCTGGGTGTGCCTGGCATGTTAGCCATTTCCTCATTAAGGCCTCAGAGGCCCTGATCCTCACTCCCCACCCCCCAACAGGATGCAGTGTTTGTTCATTTGTTCCACAGGAGCAAGAGAATGCCACCCAGTAATGCAGTGCATCCCCAGGGTGCCAACCATGCTCTTTCCTGCTCCATCATGCAGCCACAGTCCTTGTTCCAGTGTGCTGCGTCATCACGGCCAGCTGCTTGAGATATGACAGTCTTCCGGTCCCCCATCACATCACCTTTCCTGGATGACTTCTGCCACTCCTGCAGGTTAGGGTTCTTGGAAAGTGGGTCTGCCATGGAGATTAGTACATGGGAATTGGATTGAACTGGGGAATGTTCTTGGGAATAATTTTCCTGGAAGACAAGAGAATTAATCAATTCAAGTAGTACAAGAAGACAGATTAAGAAGCAGTCATCTTCACTGAGATCTCAAGGCTTGTGCTAAAACAAATAAGAGTAACGGTATCTAGGTAAGCTTGTGTGTCAATCCATCTCGTTATGTTGGTATGAACTTTGATGAGTTGACTCTTTGAAGAAGGAAATACCAGTTGAATACCATTGACGACAAGTCCTGCCAAGGCTCACTGATCTTCTTCCTCTTATTCATCTGTAGGAATGTGTTTTATTCTTCTGAATTCAGTGACTATGATTCAATAGTCTTCTTACAAATGCTACTTTTATTTAATCCTTTAAAATAGAGTTTTGTTTGTTTCTTTTAGGTTTGTTTGAACCTAGGGCCACATGTATACTAGGCAAGCACAATTCAACTAAGCATTTGTTTGTTTGTTTATTAGCAGTCATAGAAAACAAAGTACAATTCTTCAAATATATAAGTACTGATACAGAATCTAGCAAATACCAGAAGCTGAGACGTGCTAAACACATTTGCTCTTTGACCTAAATGCATGGCCAGTATGAATCTATATTGATATTTGTTTCTCAGCTCTTCAGCATTTTCTACATGTCCCCCCACCTCCAAAGAAATACTGAGGAGGGAATGCTTTTTAGTTCATCGATCTTTTGCTTTATAATCACAGCAATGATTTTTTCCTTTAAATTCGTGGCAGAAAAAATAAATGCTCAGTGACTGATATCTTTTGTCGCTTAATTACTAGATACGAAGCCTCAAAGGGAGAACTAAGTAATTGTCAGATATTCTGCATCATGTTATAAGCCCAGTTTGTTCTATATAACTTTTTAAAAAAAATCTCTGGATTTTTTAAAAATTCCTGAAGCTTGTTCTCCTATTCTGGGTGTTTGACTTTTATGTATCTTCCTAATTAAGATGACACACGGCTCTAGATGTAGTATAGCAGCTACATAGAAGGAAATTGGACGTTAAGTTTGTGTTTCAAAAGGCCTAGCATGTAGGCAGGGGCTTTCTTTGGACTTCAGACTGGCATGAAATCCAGCCCCTGATCCTCCTGCCTCAGCTGCCTGTGTGCTGATATTTGTATGAGCATCATCACACCAGCTCTCTTTATGACCAGTTCAGATTGACAGATTGGCCTAGGCTACTCTATTGTGATCTGATGATTTACACACACACACACACACACACACACACACACACACACACACGCTCACACACACACTCACAGGCACATGCACTCGAACACAGACACACGACCCTCCATACCTTTCTTTTTCCATTCACTGTTGTAACCTTACTTGGCTATTGAAGAGTTTACATCTTGAGTAAGGAAGATTGCGTATGGTGTTTTATTTAGGTATGTTTTGGTTTTGCTGCTGTTTTAATTATTTTATTCTTTCAAACATGGTTTCTCTATGTAGCACTAGCTGTCCTGAAAAAAATCTAGGAATACCATGCTAATCTCAAACTCAGAGACCCTCCTGCCTCTGATCCCCAAGTGCTGGTATTAAAGGTGTGTGCCCCCAATCCAGCTTCTTTCTTTTTTGAAGTTGGTGCTTGTGGTGATTTGAATATGCTTGGCCCAGGGAGTGGTGTTATCAGGAGGTGTGGCCTTTGTTGGAGGAAGTATGTCATGGTAGGGGTGGTTAATGAGACCCTCTTCCTAATCACATGGGAGCTGGTCTGCTCCTGGCTTCCCTTGGATGAAGATGTAGAACTCTCTGCTCCTTCCTGTGCCATGCCTGCCTGGATGCTGCCATGTTCCCACCTTGGTGATACTGGACTGAACCTCTGAACCTGTAAACCAGCCCCAATTAAATGTTCTTATAAGAGCTGCCTTATTCATGGTGTCTGTTCACAGCAGTCAAACCCTAAGACATTACTGAAAATCGAACCCAGGGTCTCACATATCTAGGTAAGCACTCTACCTCTCAGCTATATCCTATGTCGTCTTCCTTTCACCTGTGTCTTTGTCATATTTCTTTTTGAAAGAATCTCACATAATCCCGGCTGGCTTTGAACTCACTGTGTTATCAGGGGTGACCCTAAACTTCGTATCTTCCTGCCTTCAACTACCCAATACTGTCGCTACAAGCATGTGTCACCATGCCTGTTGATGCAGTGCTGGGACTCAGCCCTGGGTTCTGTGGGGATTAGGTAAGTCCTCTAACAAACTAAATCTGTAGTCTGTTCATTTGTATTTTAAGTGAAAAAAAATAGAGGGAGAACAATTCGAAAGCCATTTTTCAATATGAAGGCGAACTGAATAAAACTAGAAAACGATATGTAAAAGTCTCCTGACTGGGCAGTTGATGAATGGAGGCTTGAGGCTTGTGGGAGTAACCAATGAAGCCAGCCCTGTCAGTCCTGCCAGACTGCTTTCTCTACCTAGTCTTGGAGTAATAATTAGAGCTGTTACTGTAGGAAAGTCAATGAGACATCAACACGGAATTTGGAATGTTTCATATATCTTGTCAGCTAGGCTTTCCCATTCTGAACTTCTACAAGCAGTTTTCGGAGCTCAGTTGGACTTTTGCTTCTATCAATCTTTCTTCTTGTTTTGGCCTGTCAAGAAAATATTTTAACATCACCCCCATCCCCGCCCCAACACACATAGATATATCAAGACATTGTCTCAATGTGTTGTTGCCCAGGCTTGTTTGGAACTTACAATGTGGTCCAGGCTGGCCTTGAACTCATAGTCCTCCTGATTCAGCTTACTGGATGTATAATTTTAAACGTGTTTGCTACATCCAGTCTGTCAAAATTGAGAGAGATCTTACTCTGTCATCTAAGATGATATGCTTCCTACATCCTCCAAGTTTACATACCCTCTGCAACTTTACTCACGACATGGATGCATTGAGATGGGTGTCTCTTTAAAGTAGAAGACATCAGTAATACAAATAGACTGCTTCTTCTGCTGATGGTTCTGGCTCCCATGAAGCCATGGTGGAGGGTAAGCTGTACCGTCCTCAGTGCCTATCCATGAGCATCTTTTAGATTTTGAATCAGGCAAAATGAACCAAGCAATTCTTAGAGAGTCTGTCTTGCAGCTAGCTCTAGAGAGCTTTAGAATTCTCTCCTCAGACTTCTCGGCAGCTACAGCCCACTTTCTGTCCTTCTCTGGAGAGCCTCTTAAGAGAGACATTTAAACAAAAACCTTCCCGTGTTTACCTTTGGCCCATTTTCTCTGCTTTGCCTCCCTTTCTCCTGGAAGCCAGGCTCTCTGGTTCCCAGGCAGGAGGCAAGGGAAGAGGATAGGAAACAGGATGTGGGGCCACCCTCTTTGATGTCAATGCACTTCCTCAGGTGAGAGAATGGGGCAAGCCTGTTAGCAGGGAGAGTCACATCTAATGTTTCTGAGAGGTGCCTGTGGCATCTGGGAGGGGGACTGCTGAGGTAGCTCTTGCTATTGTGGCCTGAACAGCCACCAGTTTCTAACATCACCCTCCCTTACTAAGCCCGGAATTTCAGTCATTTCAACCAATAGAAGGAGAAGTGCTACTTCTACCCCCAAACCCAGCAAAGTCTTGCTGTGAAGGCCAGGCTAGCTTCCAAATCCTGATTGTCCTGCTTTTGCCTCCCAAATGTTAGTTACAAGTGTGTGCCACAATTCTGTTAGAAGCATTGCCTTCATGGGAGTCTGAAAACTTGCATATGCTTCGTGCTTTTAGTGGGTTTTCTTACTGTAGCCTCTCCCCTAATCTTTGATGTCCGTATCTTCACTATCTAGGTGTGAACAGGAGGCATTTTCTGGATCTCTATCTTTCTGTCTGTTTAGACCTCTCTTGTCTTCACTTCCAACAGAATCAGCCTCTTGACCTTGACGATTGTTGTGAGGCTTAGGCTGTCTCAGCTCTGTCACCCAATTCCTGGTCACAGTGATTATTACAAGAGGCAGGTGAGTTATCCACAGCAGAGTCCTGCCAGGGACTTTTCCCCAGTGAAGGTAGAAAGGGAAGCTGTTAGTATATAAGTGGCAGAGATACCTTGGCACAATAGGGCCAAGGGATGGCACAAAGCCACACCATGCAATGGATCCACACAGAGGTATTAGGGTGTGGGGGTATATGTAGAGCTTGCCTCTGAATGAGGATTGGAAGTGAAAGAGAGCAGGAAGAGAAGGCACTGGCTTTTTAATAAAGATGTATATAACACATGCACCTAGGGAGAATCTAAAATTCGTGGTAACAGTGGAAATGTGTTGCATTTTGGTGGCCAATAAAGATGTGGCCTGCTCTTGCTAGACTACTGATGGTAGGCTTAAGGAAGAGATTTTCCAACAGGAGCCCTTTTCCTTTCTGGTCACTGTGAAGACTACAAGTGTGAGTCTAGAAAAGGCAGACCTCCTCTCATGGAGAATTCTGTCAGACTTGAAGAGGAGATGGAAACCCGGGAAATGATGGTGATCTAATATGTCCTCCAGGCATCCTAATGTCCCACTATCTTTGTTTTTCCTGGAATGTAATTAGTTTATAACATTATGTCAGTCAGTCAGTCAACTTCAGATGTGTTTTCCCTTGTTGCCATCAAATGTGACTAGTTCATTTTATTAAAGAATGATAACAAGCAGTTAACACCTAACTCTTAATTCTAAAGTAGTCTCATCTCTGACCATGTCAGCCATTTTTAATTGACTTAGGAACTCTGATATGATTTGTGATGGGTTGAGAGCGGCTCTGAACGATTGGAATTCTAGGAGTGAAAGTTTCTTATCTTTTGCAGTAAACCCTCTTCTTCTGGGAACCAATGATGAAGTTTAGAGTATAGGAGGCAATACCATTTATTGTGTAAGTAAAGCCATGCTTTACAACCTATGAAAGTCAACCTGTGGAAGCTATAATAGCAGAAGTTTCAAGGAACTGGATTGCTGGTAATTAGAGCTATATGAAGAACTTAGACATTGGAAGGTATTTTTTCCTTCTCTCCAGACCTGCTATAGTTCTTTCTAAGTCTTTGACTCTAAAAGTGAAGCACGTAACTCAGTAAGCTAGCCATAAGTGTGTGTGTGTGTGTGTGTGTGTGTGTGTGTGTGTGTGTGTGTGTGTGTGTTTAAGTCAAGTCCTGTGACCTGTTGGGATTTCTGGGAGTGTGTTTTCTTCTCAACATGAGGCTTAAATGTGAGATGAGGAAAGTCTGCTTGGCTGGGCATGGATGATCCCCTGGTACTGAACAGAGACTGCCCAAGGATGTAATCAAGTCACAGGAAGTAGATCTTGAAGATAGCGAGGAAAGGGCTGGATCTTGCTACAGCATCAGACCCAGTGTCTCATGCCTTATATAAGATTGGTTGTTTTCTTTTTATATTTAAGAACATATAGAATAATTGTAATAAAATAATAAAAGATTTAATAAAGCACAATATTTAAAAGCATGCACAGAGTGTGAAAATATCACCTAGAGGAATTGACTATGGTTTTAAAACTCTGATCACTTAAAACAAAGCAGAGGCTTGCTTCTGACCTCCTTGTGCTCTTCTCTTCCTCACCCCTTACCCTTCTCCCTTTTCTCTCTGTGCCTACCTTGGAGATGCACATGCATCATAGACTGGACAGCCAAAACCAATGGGAATCGCAAAAAACACCTTGTAAGCTGTTCTGATAAGAACAAGGAAACACACTGCCCAGACATTAACATCTACAACCACTGCAGCCACTTCCTGATAGCTCTTGAGTTAGAAATTGTGCATAACTACCCTCGACTCCAGTGCACAGATCCCATTCATTGGGAATATAAATTAGAAAGATTGAGTTTTCTATGGCTGTGGGCATGTATAGCTTACTCAAAGCATTGTGATGGATTTTTTTTTATCGTTATTACCTTGTTTGTAATCCCTGATATCTTTCCTCTGGCCTACTTTGGTCATATTATTTGCTCCACAAAGATTGACACAAGAGTCTTCTATCTGATAGTGATATATCACAGATCTTCTGGTTGTAGGGAACATATCAGCAGGGCACCCACCATCCTCAGCCTGAGCTTTGGGACCTTCCTCTGCTTATGTCTTCACCTTCTTCCTGCTTTCGGTTTGACAATTGGGTTTTTTAAAATCAAAACCTTGTTTTGATGTTTGATCTCACTTTGTCATTTTATCTTGCACATAATGGTGTCATCTATTAGTTTAAAAGCTGGCCCCTCCATCATTGAAAGAGAAAATAGAATGGCGGCTTTCAGGACCTGTGGGAGAAAGAACAGAAGAATTATTTGAAGGCTATGGGGTTGCAGACATGCAAGATGAAAGCATTCTGCTTCTCAAGAACATGGAAAACGGTAACATTACTAATACGTATGTAGAACAGGACTGTCAATAAAAATCATAGTAAATACTCTTTTCTGTCATTTAAAAAAACTGCAAAAAAATAGTTTTTGACATCTAGGAGAAAGAGATTTCTCTTTTTTTGAAGAGACTCAAACTGGATTTCTCACCATTAGACACAAATTAGAACTGACTGTAGAGGAGTTTGTATGGCTTCATGTTCCAGAATTAACACCTTGATGCTGGCTCTGGCTAGCAGAAGAATTCTCAATGCTCACCTAACTGAGTCCCCTGGGTCACTCCCTCAGTTTAGTTAAGAATGTATGTTTTGTCGCCTGGATCACCTCAATGTTATCAGATTATTGGTTCTCAAACTCTATTGTGCAGAAACAACCCAAGCTTATTTTGAATGCACAGTCCAAGGTTTACCCTACATCTACTAGGTTATAACTCCACTAGGGCTGAGTCCAAGAAATGTGAATGATCTATAAACTATCTAAATTATTCTGATACTGGCTCACTGGACCATGGCTTTTGAAATTTGTTTTTCAGAAGGAATTCAGCTTTCATAGAGAAGACTAAATGTTCAGTGGGTGTTCCTCATACAGCTCAAGCCCAAAGCTTAGCGTTTAGTAGGGACTTACATGTAGGTAAAAAAAAAATTAAGTTATTTTGCTGGATTTACCCAAATAAGATGGACTTTGTAACATGTGCTTCCTCATAATTAGTTGTGCATTGGCTCTTGAGCAAGCCGTATGATAAGGAGCTGGGAGATGATGCCAAAACTTCAAAACCATTCGTGTTTAGTCTCTTGAATTCTGGACCCTAATCTCATATAGCCCTGTGCAATGGTCTTGCTTGCTAATTTGTTGGGAGTTAGAATCACCTTGAAGACAATGCTGTTGTGTCTCTGAAAGTCTTACTCAACTTCGTGGGTTGGAGTCCCAGGCAAAAGAAAATAAAAGTGGGCTGGGAATCATATTTATTTTTCTCTGTTTCCTTACACAATAAGTGTCTGCAGCTTGACTTACCACCTCCCATCCCCACTCCCATTCCCCACCATGATGACTGTGCTCCCGCAGACCATGAGCCAAAGGAATCCTTCTTTCTTTCTTTCAGTTCCTTTGCTCATGTATTTTGTCACAGTGATGAGGAAAACAATCTACTACTGCACATTTCTTTCTTGGACTTTTTGAAATCACTCATTAGCATCTAAGTGGATATGAAAAACCCCTCATTTTAATCATATTTTCTTCTTTCAAGCTGTGACCTTAATTCAGAATTAAAGAACATTTGTAAAATATTCCAGAGTCTAATCCATCTTTACAAGAATGACAGTAGATATACTTCACATTTAATAGATTTGAGAGTTTTACTTTTTTACCTGAAGAAAAAAATTATTTATCTAGCTGGCAAGCAACTTGCAGTTGCATTATCTAGATTAGATTCACTTAAATTTTAATAGTAAATGTTAAACTTTTTAAAATGAAAAAATTAATACATTTTATATTTATGATATCACTAGGATGTACAATGACAGTTCATCAGAATTTCTCTAGAAATCAATGAGATAATATGTTCTTCATGTACTATAGGATATTTGCCCTACAGGTGATTGACTAAAGAGATTAGTGGAAAAGGCATTGCATACTTGAGAGTAAGTTTCCACTGCTCAAGTGGATTCTTGACACACTCAATACTGCTTAAGTGTATTTCCCACAATAACATGGTTTTATAGCTCAAAATTTACATGTGCAAAATTAACTTCATAACAATTTTATCTCTATGTATTTAAAAATGAATTCATGCTTGAAGGATATAAATGTTTCAAGGGAAATATAAAAAATTGTATCAGACAGCTAATACTTTCATAGACTTGGCATTTAACTTTTTAAGGTTCTGGGCTATGGTATATTATCTTTCTTTTCTGTATTGCTTTATTGAGATATGAGTGATAGTACAAATTCAAAACTACATTCAAAACACAGCCAGGATTCTTGGCATTCCAGAATGTCTTAAGAGGCTGGGAAGGACAGGTCCAACATCACAGAGGCTTAGAACCGAAGGATCTCAGAGATGGGGCATGAGGACCAGTGCATTACTGAGCTGTTCTAGAGTTCGTGAAGGTAGAGGGCTGACTGACTGACTCAGGGTGGTACAGCCCCACTGATTGCAAGGAGGAAATGTTAGGGTATTTGTCTGCTTTGCGTTTGTGTAACTCTCCCCAACTGTCCTTTAGAGGCCTGCATTGTAACAAGAGTTTTGTTTCTTCTAGATTGGTTATTCAGGCTCTAGGGTGGGTCCCATGATTTCCCTCCTGTGGAGCAGGGAAAGAACCTACATCTTGCTTCTAGCCCACAGACTTGAGCAAACCGGATGAGGTATATTTGATCACATGTATGTGACTGTGTCATACAAGACTGGAATCTGTCTTTATGAAAGACTTTCTCCCAAGTCTGCTTGGCCAGATGTGGATGGTCTGGGTCATCTGTCTCACAGCCTTAAATGTCTGTGACCAGAGGATGAGGAAATGGTTCTGCTTTAACAGCATTTGTTGCTCTTGCAGAGAACCTGGGTTTGGATCCCAGCACTATATGACTGCTCACAAGTCTGCAACCCTAATGCCAAGAGGCCAATGGTCTACTCTGACTTCTACAGGCTTCTGCACCATATGATCATGTGATGCACACATGTACACACACACACACACACACACACACACACAACTTCTGTATTATTTTTTCTGAGATATGGTCTTACTATGTAGCTCTCACTGTCCTGGAACTCACTCTGTAGACCAGTCTGAACTTGAACTCACAGAGATCCACCTGCTTCTGCCTCCCAAGAGCTGGGATGAAAGGTATGGATCACTATGCATGGCATACATACATACATACATACATACACACATACATACATATGTGTGTGTTAAATAAGTGCATGTATATATGTATATTGTATATACATGTATATATAATTGTGTATATGTATATACTTATGTATATAAATGTATATTTCTTTTAAAATCTGTGAACACAGTACAAGTTGGGACTATGATCCCAACTTGATTGGGATTGAATCTCTTTGCATATTGGTAAAT
This sequence comes from Rattus norvegicus, assembly GCF_021556685.1. Classification (NCBI taxonomy): domain Eukaryota; kingdom Metazoa; phylum Chordata; class Mammalia; order Rodentia; family Muridae; genus Rattus; species Rattus norvegicus. Next base: position 26,275,804 of record NC_141539.1, on the reverse strand, counting down.
CAAGTTCTTACAGTCAGATTAAACCATCCAGTGTCTTGCTGGTGGTCCAAGGGAAACACCATGTTGCTCTAGGCGAGAGTAGCTCGGTGGTTTGTTTTTCCCAGCAGTAAGAGAGGCGGCAGAGGCTGTTGGTCATGCTGTACACAACCATGCTGTACACAAGGCTTTTCGTTTGGACTTTAATTAACTTGCCCTGTATCCTTAAGCAGAGTTTGTACCCCCACAAGTTATGCTGGGAAGTCAGCTGTACTCACTTGCTGCTGTTAATATAAATTCAGTTTAAGCTTTTTACATTGATTCTATAATTTGGGGACTAAGGGACTTATGACCAGGACACCAGTGTGAATTAAAACAAATCTAATCCTCAAACAAGGAAACTGTACAAACAATTAAATCAGTAATCAACCTATGACATGGCTTTCTATCATACTAAAGAGACTGCAAAACACTGAATATCAATTATTGGGAGGATTTCTCCCACATTTCTCCTTCCTCTCAAATACTGCACAAGACAAGGTAATACAGGGCACCAATTCTCTTGGATCCCACAATAGCTTCCATTTGCCTTCAGATGTGTGGCACACACAGATGTGTGGCACACACAGACGAGGATCTGTCCTGCATAGTTTACTCCAGAGATGGCCTTCTTCATGCCAGTGACTGGCTCTACACACAACTTTATGGTTGAGTCAGGAGGCTTTCCTCAATGGAACATGTAACTAGCAGAAACATTTGAATCAGTGTCTATGTGTCAGAATTAATAGACTGTTTAAAAAAACTACAACAGCAGCAAGCATTTATTTTATTCACAACATCAGATTTTAGGGCTGCAGAAGCTGAGTTTGTTCTAGCCACTCACCGTCAGAGAGCCTCATTTCCTTTTGTTGCTCAGATTGTTACACAGAAACTCGTTGTGGTTTAGGTCTGAGGCAAAGTCAGAGGACAACAATAGAGGCCAAAGCCCAAAACAATGAAAAGCAGCCGGCTTGGATTTTCCCACTGAACGTTACCAAGGCTGGGCCCCTCCTTGGAGACAGTATGAATTCTAGTGTCGGCCGGGCTGTTTGTAATCTTGCAAGGTAACTTTAATGTCATGTGTGCTGAGAACTGGGCCAAGTAAAAACGAACTGCTAAGCGACATAAAATGTATTTTAATTACATTAATGTGGAAGTTTTTTTCCCCCCGTCTCACTGAGTTTCCGATTCTGTCAGATAGTGAGTAGTACCTTTTACATTTTGCATTAGAATGTAGAATTCCTGACCTTTAGCCATCTTCTTGCTACTCCTGTGAAAGAGCCATGTAAAGCCTGCATCCTTCTGAGCCTTCCTCGAAGAAGTCCCTATGTGTCTTATTAACATGATACAGCACTTGCGTCGGAGGACATAATTCAACAGTGACCTGGGGCTCCTGTTCCATGTAGACCACAAGGGACTGTTACCAAAAGCACCTAATTAAAGCTCATATGCACATTGCTCCTCTGAGTAATAGCCTCCAGACCTTTTTGTTTGTTTCTTTTGAGGACGTGGGTTTGGGTTTCTTCTGTATTGCAGGGGCTGAAGTTAATTTTAGGCACCTGCAGTAAGACACATGCTGTGCTCCAGACAACTTTTCTGAAGTAACTCAGAGTGTCTTAACATTAGACGCAAAAGCTTATCTTCTGAATAAGAGTGGCCCGGAAAAACCAACATTTAACTTTTATCCTTACATTTAAAATCTAAAATTCCCTTTACAAGGTAAGATATACATAAACAAGCCCTAAAATCATTCCACAGAGAATCACTTGATATTAATCATGTGTGCCCAGAACTTCTAACGAATGTGTCACTGTGGTAACTTCACTGGTCTTTGAGTGGTTCTTCCAAAAGGTGAGGCAGTTCTGTGTTACATTCATGTTACATCTATGTAACCAGCAACTTGTTGGGGAGTTAAGTGTAGAAAGGTACAGAGACTGATTAGAGATGATAGCCAGGCAATGTATAGGCGTTTCATAGAATCTCGGGAATCTCTGAGTAGTACAGTATTTTAAGTTCTCTTTTACTGAATAAAGTGTTACTTTTTACTGTGTTTTTACAATGCTGGAATGTTTGAACCTAGGACCTCGAGCATGCTATTCCAAGTACTCTACCATTGAGCTACGTTCTTGGTGCTGAATAAAAATTTGAAGCAAGACATATGCAGCTATAACAGCTTAAAAGCTCCAATGTGCATGTGCTAGGAACTAAATTGTTTTCCCATCCCTAACTGGCTTCCCAATCCGCAGAATAAACCAGATCTCATTACCTTGTTGGAGTATGTGGGCTGAACTTGAAGGTGAGAATTGCCCACGAAAGAATGCAGACCAGAGTTGGAGAGAAGGTCCAGTGGTTAAGAACTCACACTGCTCCTGCAGGGGACCTGAATTGAGTCCCCAACACCTGTGTCAGACAACTCACAATAGTTAATAACTTCTGTTCCACTGGATCTGACATCTCCAATATCCAATGGAATTAGAACTCTTGTGTCATACACACACACACACACACGGAATTAAAAAATAAAACTTAATCTTTAAAAATAATACAGACCAGTTTATACTTCCTCGTACTATCACACAAACGGTTCTTTCTCCACATATCAGTATCAGAAGTTAGCTGAAGTTTTAGTTGCCCATCTGATATGTGAAAAATGATACCAATTTTTGTGTTTGCTCATATCATCAATAATTATGAGGGAAGCTGGATCACAAGGAAACAGACAAGTCATTATCAATTAAAATGAACAGAAGACAGAGTTACAAACTGAACTTTGTGGAAGTGACTGCTTTTTCCACTCACCTTAGACTCAGATGATACATTCCTTTTTTTGGTACCTTGGCTCAAGAAATTCTCCACGTTTTCTCCAAAATGTTTTAATAATTGCTCTGCATGTGTGTGTATGAAGGGGTCACTTTGTGCACAGAGGCCAGAAGAAGTTGTTGGAACTCTCAGAGTTGCAGTTACAGGCATTAGTGGGATGCTGGGCTTATGCCGGTGGTACTGAGAAACAGTTCTAGCCCCCAGGATTGCCAGCAAATGCTCTTAATTGCTGAGTTAAGACCACTTTCCAGCCTCAACATCTATCTATCTATCTTCCTTCCTTTCTTTCTTTCTTTCTTTCTTTCTTTCTTTCTTTCTTTCTTTCTTTCTTTCTTTCTTTCTTTCTTTCTTTCTTTCTTTCTTTCTCACTCCAGATTTTATTCCTCTCCTGGTCCACTCTCTTACTGTTCCTCAACATCGTTTTTAATGAGAGGAGAAAATGAACCTGGCGTGGTGGTACATACTTTGTAACCCCACTATCTAAGAGGCAGAGGCAGGGGGATGACAAGTTTGAGGCTAGCTTGGGTTATATAGTAAGGTTCTCTGAGAAGAGAAAAGAAAAGAAAAATAAGAAAGAAAGCAAAAGAATAGAACAGAACCAGGGTCTTCCTACTGGCCCTCAGTCATTTTCCCCTACAAATTTGTCTTCCAGGAAATAAAGGATGCAGTGTGGATCTGTTCATTGTAGTTTACACAGAAAATGAGTATGTTTCCAAATTCAAGCTGATGGGAAGTGACAGCTTCTAGTCAAGTAGAGACTGAGGGACAAGTAAGTCACAAGTCTCCCTAACACCAAAGTTGAATTACTTAGGCTAAATTTACTTCAGTATGTTTACTGGTAGTGTAGACTTGAAAGGGGCACGCTCACTCATACATGCATAAGCGCGTGCCTGCGTGCCTGCGTGCGCGCGCGCGCGCGCGCGCGCACACACACACACACACACACACACACACACACACACACACACACCTCTGACTGCCTTTTGAAATCAAATACATTTCCTGCCTCTTCTTTCCTCAGTACTCACACCAGCAGCTTATTTATAGCACAGGAAAGGGGAAAAAAACAGCGCTCCACTGGAGGCCGGAAAACTAAGTAGGGAAAGAATAGGAGGAAGTGAGCCTGCCATTTAGCCAAACAACCTCTACTTCATTGAGCTCAAAGCCTAGCCCCTTCAAGGTAGTGGTTGTTGGGCATAAATTGGCTTGCAATTCTCTTTCTTTCTTCTTCTGCTTTTTATTTTCTTTGTTTTTACCCTTCACTTTTGAACTGTACTTGAGCAATGGAAGGGATAGCCGCTCTTCCAGGGAGAGCAAAGCAATCACTAGGTGTTCAGGCACATTGAACAGAGACTTTCAAGAACCTGCTGGAAGAAAGAGGATCCACTCCTGTTGTTGAACATCTATTGACGACGTGACTGCGGATTCAGGTATATGTAATTTTTGTGTTTGCCTCTTGATGTGTCTTAACACGTTTGTTTCCTTGGCTTTGCTTATTGGGCACAGGCGGGATTTGTGATCTTAGGGCAGGTCCTACTTTAACTGTAACACAAGCAAAGTAGCTGAAGAGTAGCCAGCCGTCAGCTTCAGGGATGGCATCCTGAGCTTCTAGTAGTAAATGTGTATTTTATGGTAGCTGTTTTCTTGTGGTAACTTCCTCAAATCTCAGCATCATCTATAATGTCATTGATGGTCGTTTTGGAAAATATCTGCCTGACGCGATTTATGCTTCTTGTCGTGCTGATCAATAACCTATCTGTCACTTCTTTGATGAATACTGGCTTAGAATATACTTAATAACCATGTCTTTAAACATAACCAAACCACTGCTGAAGTTATTTTGCTGAAATTTAAGTTTTCTGTACAGTTGTGAAGATGAAAATTAGTCTGGTACAAAGTTTCCTTTCTTGATCTATCATTCGTAAACAATGATGAACCTTCTAAAAGATAAAAGCAACAGCCCGGCCCTGAGCTTTTCCAGTGATAGGAACTATTCACAGCAATTATTCATATCTGAATTCCACCCCCCAGACATTCCTGCTGCATATATTTTGAGGGTCTTGAAAAGTGACCTTGTGTTTAGAAATGGAAAAGTGGGAGGGAAATTAAATAAACCCAGTAAGAGTTGATGATGCTCACAAAAACTTGGAAGGCTTCTGGGGACATTCTACAGGACATTCCTTGCCATTGAGTGAGTGCTTTTGTTTAAATGATGAGCCTGTGTGCTTCCAGGGCAGATAACGTCCACCTTTGTGTGGTAATGACGCTTGTTTGATGTCAGCACAGTGACTGACCAAGAAGTAGGCTCTGCCGGTTGTCAGAGGAAACAGATTGCTGTTCTTTCTGCCCCTCCTGGTTTGAGATTGGTGTGTTTAGAATCTGCAGCAAGAAGATAGCAAAGTTAGAAGCAGAACCATGAGCTTGCCAGAGCTACTGAGGGACCCAGGGCTTCAGTCTGAGTCAAGGAGGCTCTCTTTGACCCTTTGCTCTGCTGAAAGAAATTAAGTGGGTATGTTGTTGTTGTTGTTGTTGGTGGTGGTGGTGGTGGTGGTGGTGGTGGTGGTAGTGGTGTTGGTGGTGTTGGTGTTGGTGGTGGAGGTGTTGTTGGTGGTGGTGGTGGAGGTGATGGTGTTGGTGGTGGTGGTGGAGGTGTTGGTGGTGGTGGTGGTGGTGGTGGTGGAGGTGTTGTTGGTAGTGGTGTTGGTGGTGTTGGTGGTGATGGTGTTGGTGGTGGTGGTGGAGGTGTTGTTGGTAGTGGTGTTGGTGGTGTTGGTGGTGATGGTGGTGTTGGTGGTGTTGGTGGTGGTGGTGGTGGTGGAGGTGTTGTTGGTAGTGGTGTTGGTGGTGTTGGTGGTGATGGTGGTGTTGGTGGTGGTGGTGGAGGTGGTGGTGGTGGAGGTGTTGTTGGTAGTGGTGTTGGTGTTGGTGGTGGTGATGGTGGTGTTGGTGGTGTTGGTGGTGGTGGTGGTGGTGGTGGAGGTGTTGTTGGTAGTGGTGTTGGTGGTGTTGGTGGTGATGGTGTTGTTGTTGTTGTTGGTGGTGGTGTTGGTGGTGGTGGTGTTGGTGGTGGTGGTGGTGGTGGTGGTGGTGGTAGAGGTGTTTTGTTATTTTTCTGACTAGAAATTTGTAAGTCATCCCATGGGAATGGTTCACAGAGATTTTTTTTTTAACAGAAAAAGTGTGACATTTTTGGTTGTACTGTTTTGAAAATGCTTTGGAAAGACAAAGGGAAACACAGTGACTCTAGATGTATGTCTATGTTGATTTTTCAGGGCACCATGATACTTCCAAAGTCCTCTAAATCCATCTTATTCTATTGGACTATCACACATGTGACTCTAGGGATGGTGATCTCTCTCTCTCTCAATAACCCTGATTCTGCTATCACCGAACTTGTCCCTCCCCAAATTGCTAAACAACTTTGCCAGCTGAGCCGATGCTTTGATTAAAGTGCTTCCTTCCTATGCAGAGGAAGACTGAAGTTTCAGTCCTCAGCACTCACACAAACGCTCGGTGGGCTAGCCAGCCAGGTCGGCAGGTCCTTGTTCAGTGAATATATTTGAGGAAGACTCCCTTGTCAATCTCTCATCTTTCTCTCTGTGTGAACACCTACACACCACATATATGTGAAAACAAAAAAGACACTTATGCAGTGAAGACATTTACATATTCACCTTATATGTTTTATGACTTAATACCAATCAGTTAACATGAACAGTAGATAAAGATGATGAGTTTGAGGGTTTATTTTATTAATACGTGTTTTTCATTAGTCGAAGTCTTACTGCTTGCTTTTGGTTTCTGGGGGCCAGCTTAATAAATGTATTCATGAGATTATTTCAAATGCATTTCTTGGGAATTGCTTAATAGCTTCATAGGTTACTTGAGGGATTTTCAGGCTCTCTAGACTTTTCAGTTAGGCAGTTTAGAAAAATTATTGTCAATATTTTTTCACTTTCCTATTAACTAACTGGAGGTGTGTCATCTCTAGTCAAACTGCTACGATCATTATGTGTTTACAGGTTGCATAGAATAGCCTCTCTGGGCCCCAAGTTTCCATAGGAATGAAAGTAGGGTCAAAAGATCACGTGAAACCACAGTGGTGTAGATGTCAGCAAGTATAATCTTCAGCTCATGGGATGTGTAAAAAAGGGTGTGGGCTGAGTCAGGCCAGGGTCAGGAAGCTACACCCATCTTCCATGTGGTCTGAACTTGGGCAGAGAGCAGGGTAGCTCTATGCATTGGGTTCTGTGTTTCTACAGGAGCCCTACATTTCAGATTATGGGTCTTGGCAGACTCCCATTCTCCTCCCTCAAACTTTGCCATCCAAGCTAGCAAGGAGCACCCTCTCACCAAAGCACATCAAGTTCTCCTAGGTGTAAATGCATGTCAGGTCTTGGCACACTCAACATTAAGTTAGAGAGAGGGAATCCGATAGGACACAGGCATCCTGTGTGTGGAACTAAACTAATGATACAGATAATGAAGCCTAGACAAGGAGGACCTCTGTGAGGGAGGCTTGATGGTGTTGTAAAGTTGAGTTGGTTCCTGGAGACCAAGAGTGCAGAAGAGGTGAGAACAAGCACTGTAGGCACGGGGCTGTGAGCCTGGACACAAATGGAGATATGCATGTTCTGCTCAGAGAACAGGGTGGTTAGATGAAATGAGGGATGCTCACTGAAGTGTGAATTTCTGCTAAAAACCAAAGCCAAGCCTACTACCTGCTACCTGACTTCTATGGCATGGGTTTGCACGGGGACGATTGTATCAGTCATTTATAAAACTATTACCTTTTCACCTGAAACCACATTAAATTATGTGTCCTCTCTTTTTAACTCTTCATTCTGGCAACCCAATCAGGGAACTGAGTCACTCAACTTGAGAAGAGCAGAGAAAGAAGGATGTGGGACAGGTGATATGTGTCTGAAAGGAGTTGAGGCCACATTGCCCTGAAGCCTGGGTTCTGAAGCAAATGAAGAATCCATTGTGGACCAACTGACTCACTTTGAATGCTAATTAGGCGTGGCTAAGGGAACAGAGGACAGACTGTGAATCATGTGACTTATGGTCCAATGAAAGGCCGTCAAAGGTAGCTCTGTGTCAGGGAGCGGCTCCGGGGTTTGATCAGAGATGTAGTGAGTTTGAGCGATGGTGGAATAGTCAGGCAGAAGGGCTGCTAGCTGCTGGAAACATGGACTAGCGGAAGAAGAGGGAGGCGAGTTAGGGCGGGAACACCTACCTCTCTCTACCAAGCGTTACTGTGTGTCAGGACGATGATCTCTGTCACCTCATTAGGTGCTCACACCCAGTTCTGGGAAGGTTCCGTTGGTAGTCACCTGTGAAGGGTGAAAGAGTGGAGTGCAGAGGTTGTTTCCAACTGTTCACAGTTCAGGACTACAGCTGCCCACGGACATGGAAAAGGCCACGAGCCTTTGTTCATGCTGTAACCTAGATCCTGGTCCTTTCTTGTTTTAAATTTGAGTAGACGTCATAGAATTCTTCACCTTTGGTTTCACTTAGTATGGTTATATTGTTATCTTTTTCTTAAGACAGGGTCATACTTTATAGCCCAAACTGGCAATCTTGTCTCCGCTTTCTAAGTACTGAAATTATAGGAATGTGTATTATACCTAACTTTATATTTATTATCTGTATTATTTTTTCTCCCTACTATCTCATTTTTTTTCATTTCCCCTTGATTTTCTGGAACAAAAACTGTGCTGGAGAACAAAACAAGGGTGTTCCCCTCCTGTCTCTGTCCCTGGTTACCCTCTAAGTGGGGTTATCTGCTAAACACCCTCAGCCCAGGCCAGAAACAACAGGGGCTAGCCTGGGGCAGCAGGCTTCTCGGGACTCTTAAGAGCATGACCCAGGTTCACAGGATGGCTACTCACTGGGCTGTAGTACCTGTGTTGTTTTGGGGGCTGTTTGTATTAGAGTGCTGGGGAAAGTAAGTCATGAAATTACATATACATTTCAGTGTTATAACACTTGTCTAGTGTATGCAAGGCCCTAGATTGCAGGACTAACACCAGAAAAAGATGAAAAAGTTTAGTACTTTTATTATGCTTAACTCTTAAAAATGATTAAACGTTTAAAGGGCACATGTGAGACTTTATTAACACAACTTCTTAAACACCGCAATATCTTTTAAAGTAAAAAAAAATGAAAAGTCTAACTTAGAAATACATTTCAGGGAACTAATCAAATTCAGACAAAACCATATGCACATTTTTCCTTTTTAATAATTAGCTATTTTTATTTTATGTTTGTATTTTGCTAGTATGTATGTATTGTGAACCACCTGTATGAACCCTCTTAGGTCAGAAAAGGACATTGGGTCCTCTGGAATTGAAGTTAGGGGGAGAGTAGTAAGCTGCTATGTGAATGCTGGTGCCCTCCTTGTAAGAGTGGCAAGGGCCCTTATCAGGTGAGTGGTCTCCAGTCCCTATCAAGAATTGTTATTTGCAACAGACACACTTTATTACTAAGCAGAAACTATAAAAATAAGAGAACTGTTTGATACTATTCCACAATTTTGAATTTTACAGAGCCCTAGTTTCCATGAGTGTATTTAAATGGGCTGGAAAAAGTAATACTTAGTGTTACATGAGAAAGAAAAGGCTATAAGATATTATTGTGATATGGTTAAACATCTCGTACAAACTTTTTATATATGAAATATATATTTCATGTATGTATTCATATGTACATGTGAATTCATATATACACTACTTTATAGCCCGTATCAAACCCCAATAGTATCTATAAGGTAGAGAGCCAAGTCCTATGTCCTGCTGTCAGAGTCGATAATATGTTTGTGCTAATTCAGCTCCCTTTGTGGCCTCCTGGTCCAGTGAAGAGCTGTATCCTGTTTGTGACAGCATAATTTATGATAATGGAAAAGCTTGCCATGCACTGACCAGCTCTATGACTTCAGTTTATTCATTTGGCAACAGGAAACAAAGACCATACACACACACACACACACACACACACACACACACACACACACACACACACACACACACTTTTTTCTCCGCAATTGTTTTGGTAATAATTGACAATTGGAGGAAACGAATGGCAGAAAACAATTATAGGCAGACAAGATGTCAGCAGATCCGGCTGGGAATTTCGGTGGAACCAGCTCGGCTTTATTCTTCCATTCACTTCAGAATCCCACAACGATATCATTGTTTTGTTCTCAATCTACTGCTGAAATCACTATTGTTTTTTAACTAACAATTCTTGGCTGGCAGCACCCACATCACCAATACGTGTTGGATTCAATAATGTGGCAATGTATATCAGGGATTGGTATTTTTTATGATTATTTGACATCGGAGCCAAGGTGAGCTCCTCTCTGCACACAAATCCAGAGCCAATATTCAGCATTATCTCTGATTTTCCTGCACTGGAGTAGCTGCCTGCAGCCCAGACATGAATGGTTAAAAATTTTACTTTCCACTTAACTTGAATTTGGAAGACTCACAGCCATGTTTCTGTTTCGTGAAATGATCTCTTGCCTTTGCTTGGTGGCTGTAGATAGGGCTAGGGGGTGGGTGTGAGGGTTGGGGACAAAAGCTTAGGAGAATGATCCATGATTGTTTCGGCAGTTTGTATGCCATCAAATAGGTGTATTTAGTGACTCCTTGGAGGAAAAGGAAGAGTGTATTATCATCTAGGAAGGTGGAATTCATCTTTTGATGTCTAGAGTCCATAATTGCTGTGTTGGGAAGTATTAAAATTCTGTGCATGAAGAAGCTATGTAAGCATAGGCTGTTATCATCTTTGCCCCAGTTTTATTTGCTTCCCATTAATTCAGTTTGGAGTAAGGTTCTGCAGTGGGTCTGATTACAGCTTTTTATTAGGGAAGCCTTAAGGCAGTGGCCTCCAACAGGAATATAATGTGGACCGCAAGTGAGCTACAGGATTCATTTTACAGCCAAGTGACAGCATTAAAGCGAATAATAAAAACAAATAGGTTAAGTAAATTTTATTTGATTTAACCACCTAGATATAGATCATCATTAATTCAATGTACGATAGATACAAAAACTGCTATTGAGGTATTTTACATCATCCCGTTTTCCCACCATCTTCAAGGTGTCTGATTTTGTTTCCTGCACATCTGTCTGCAGACTGGCTTCCTTTCAAGTGCTCAGGAGCATTGAGTGTCCAGTGGCTGCTGTGCATGGCCACACAGTAACATGTGAGTCATGGTGCATGCAGGACCCACAGTCTCCAACATGCTGCCCAGAGAGCTGGCAACCCTTCGAGGATTCAACTAAAACACAATAGTTGAAGGCAGGCAAAGAAGTGGTGGCTTTTGTCATCCAGTTATTAGAACAACTCAAAGCTCCTTGAGACCGAGTAACTGTTGATTTCTCAACTGGATATACAGAAGAATGGGTCTGGGGAGAGAACCCACTGGGCAAAGTGCTTTCTGAGGAATTCTGAGAACCTGAGTTCGCATCCTTAACTCCCACTTAAGAGCTGGAAGTGGTGGCTTGCCTCTGTAGCACCAGAACTTGGGAGACAGAGACAGACAGATGCTGGGCTCACTGGCCTGCCCGTGTGCCCCACATGGAAAGCCCCATGTTCAGTATGAGTCTGTCTCAAGAGTAGGATGGCAGTCCACAGATTCCTATGGTTGACTCCTGACCTCCATGCAGGGCTAGCATACCTGCACACATGCAGAGAAACACTGACATTCAAAACAAATCTGCATTACATATTTGTAATAGACTTTATCTTATCATCATGATTCACGTGAATCAAGGCCTAGAGTAGATTCTTCTACACAGACTGAAACTGAGTTTCAGAGAGCATTTGTGATTTTGTGTTTCTAATTCTATACAAAAGGGAAGACATCTTTAGCAATTAAAATGCACACCCTCATGTGCAGGTGTGTGTGCTCACGTGCACGCACGAGCACGCGCGCACACACACGCACGCACACCACACCACACACACACACACACACACACACACACACCACCACCACACATATATACACCACACACACACACTACACCACACACACATACCACACCACACACACACACACACACACACCACACATACACACACCACATACACACACCACACCACACACACACACACACCACATACACCACACACCACACCACACACACACACACATACCACATACACCACACACCACACCACACACACACCACACCATACACACATCACATACACACACCACACACACACACACCACCACCACACACACACCACACACACCACACACACACACACCACACACACACACACACCACACCACACACACACCACACCATACACACACACACATACACACATCACACACACACACACCACACACACACACCACCACCACACACACACCACCACCACACACACTACACACACACACACCACACACACACACCACACCACACACACACACCACACCACATACACCACACACACATACACACATCACACACACATACACACACACACACACACACACACACACACACAGTTCTAGCATTGTGATTCCTTGCTGACGTCTCCCTTGAAGGGTAGGAAGCATGCTTCAATAGTCTTGTGTAACTCTCTGCCCTGGGGACTCCCATGCTAGTCAGCTGGGTGATAAAGATAGATCTGTGTGCTAAATAAGGAGACACTAAAATAAACCTGTGGAAGAGGATATAAACCAGAGAACCCTGTAGGTTCTCATGGCTCTGCCAAAGGCAGGGACCTGGAAACCAGGTCCCTGGAGCCTTGACGAAGAGCCATGGTCAAGTGCAGCAGTGTTATTTGGGGTTCATTCGTTACACAACGGCTTGATTTTGAGGGTACATTTAGAGAAGTCAGAAAAATTCCAGACTCAGAATAAAAGCTCAGATGTCTCAAATGCAAGCAATGATGGTTTGCTTCATGGTCCACACATTGGGAATGCCCCAAAAGCTTGGGGATTTGCTTGGCTTTCTGGATTTACCTTCCCTTTTTTTTTCTCACAGAAACAGAGCTATAAATAGTGACTAGGCATCTGCACCTAAAATGCCATATGTCTTCAATGAGACTGTTTCAATATGTTTACAGTGTGTGTGGAATGGATCGAGTTTCTGCTTGATAAGTTATTGCTTAATATAAATATTCCTTAAATTATTCATTTTATTTACAAAAGAACATAAGGGTTAATATGGTACTTCTTGTATCATTGATACAATACTCTATATACACAAGCTTTAGCAATATGCTAATAATCGTATGATTGATCAACACTTGGATAATATGTTAATAAATGAAATAGCATGATATGTCAATGTATTTTCACCTGGTATGCTGTAGTGAAGATTGCAGAAAGCAGATGCTGTCCTGAGTTCCAGGACAAGCCTGCAAGGTAAAGTCTATTTGTTTATCTATTCCTATTGGCAGGAAAGCAAATCCATTACCAAAGGATGTGGAAATAGAATCCTCAAAAGAGTCACTTATTTAAGTGACTTGGGGACAAAGTCCGTTTTAGACTCTTATGTCTTACTTTCCTTTCAAACACTGGTCTTGGCTTTCTTTAAGGAAATACTTTTGGCTACGCATTTAATGTGTAGCCATATTAGGACTCCTTTGATTTACAAATAGGTTTTACTGAACGATAGAAAACAGCAGATTGCAGAGGCAATTTAGAATGAAATAGAGAAGCACATTGGCAATCAAACTAAATAAAATTGTTCAGGACTCTTGGGGAGGGGGTGAGGAATGACTCTGGGGTCTGGGTCGGGGAAGGGAAGGGTATACACTCAGCCTTCGCACCCCAATTTTCATGCCTTAGTGATAGCAGCAAGCTGGATCCTGAAGGAATGACATCGTTCTAGGTTTTGGTTTGGTTTTGTTTTACCACTAGTGTTGTGTTTTACAAAAGGATAGGGGGAGAAGGAATATGTTTGGATGTGTAGTCAGGTGTGGGGGAAGGGGGTGCCTCCTTGGGCCCATGCTGAGGAGGAGGAGGAGGAGGAGGAGGAGAAGGAGGAGAAGGAGGGAAGCAGAGAAGTAGAGGGTAGAGGCTGGCCATGAACACGTGGAGAGAGGAGGGAAGAGAATGGGGAGAGAGGGGCAAGAGATGAGAAGACAGAGCAGGAAGGCAAGAGAGCAAGACAGAGCAGAGGGGCAAGCAGCCCCTTTTATAGTATGAGTCAGGCACACCTGGCTGTTGCCAGGTAACTGTTGGGCAGAGCTTAGACAAAATGCTAACAACTAGAAAGTGAGGTAGATTTAAGGAATCTGGGTGGGTTGTTTTATAAAACAGTGAGTCCAGTGACCCACAAGAGGGCTGAGACAGAACTTTGAGATGGAGAATAGAGAACACCTTCCTCTACCTGATTCTCCCTGGGTGGGAACTAAGGAGGTCCCTTTGGTCTGACCCTACCAACAAAGGCAAACAGTGGTGACTGTGCCATAAACGTGCTCTGGAATGTGGCATCTGTGTTTTCCTGCTAAAGCCACCCTAATGCCCTTCTGTCATTAATCAACCCTTTCTAGCATCTCCTTTCTTGGTTTCTTTGACTTTTATTTAGGTCATTGTCGTTCAAAAATCTACATTTCTTCTTGAACGTGATCTTCCTGCTGAAACCCTCGATCTGTCCCCTCCCACCACGGTTTCCTCTTTTCTCCATCATACTTTGAAGTTATCAGATTTGACCTTTGTCTTCCAGCTCACTAAGAACCCAGTCAGAAACGGACTAGGTCAATAATGGTTTTTTCTGCTTTTTACCCTCTCTGATCTGTTTACCTTTTGAGATCCAATCCTTTTCCAGCATCAGACTAGAACCCTGGTGTTCTTCCAACTGTAAACACTGATTGATTGATTGATTGATTGATTGATTGATTGTGTGTGTGTGTGTGTGTGTGTACACGTGCCATAGCTCTTGTGTGAGTTCCGAGGATGCCTTCTGGGGAGTGGTGTCCCTCCATCTTGTTTCGAAGCACGGTCTCTCTTGTTTTTCCCCTGTGCTGTGTAAGAGAGTTTTCAGCTTGATCTCCCTATTCGTTCTACTCATCTTGCCACAGGATTGCCAGGGTTACAGATGTGTACTGCCACATCTGCCTTTCTAAAAGCGTGAGTTCCAAGTATGGAACTCCGGCCAGGCTTATGTGATAAGTGGTCTTACTCACTGAGCCATCTCCTTAACCCTTCTAACCATTCAAAGAACTTCATCCCGTCCCAGCAAAAGCCATTGTTTCCCTCTTCCCTCTAAATTCATTTTCTGTTCATACACTTGTTCTTTCCACCAGTGTCCAAGTGACATTGTGCTTTGAGAGAACCCAATCTTATATTCTATGTCCAGTTGTCTAGTTGTCTTTAATATCACTCTCCTTAATGTTCCTCATCATCTCAAACAGTGTTCCTGAGATAAGAATCCCATCCTCTGTCCATATCCACTCTGTGGGTTTGGTCCTTGAGATGCTGACGCCAATCCACAAGCTGGGGCCAAATTTCCCAGCATCATGCCCTTCACCTGCCATGAACCCAGCTGGTCACCCTTCCTGTGAGCTGTGTCTCACTTCTTTTTCCAGCACAATCACTTCCATTCTTGTTCATTTTCACCCCATTACTGGACTCTCATGCACACATAGGAAGGGGTCTAGAAACTCCCCAGTTTATAGCTCATAGAAATTGATGCATCTCTTGTAAGATTGGTTTTTTTGTCTGTTTGTTTTTAAGACTGCATATGTAGCCTGGGCTACGCTAGAACTTGCTATATACACCAGGTTAGTCTTGAATTCAAAGAAATCTACCTACTTCTGTCTCCTGAGTGCTGGGATTAAAGGTTGGAAGCACCAAGTCCGGCTAATTTAATTGTTTAAAATTTATTTATGTATGGACAGGGTCTTCTTGTGTACCCCAGGCTGGCCTCCAATTTCAGTGTGTAACCCAGGCTGGCCTCCAATTTCAGTGTGTAGCCCAAGCTGGCTTCATACTTTCAATCCTCCTGCCTCTGTTTCCCAAGTACTGGGATTACAGTTGCACCTCATGATATCCAGCCCTCGTCCATTATAGATTTGTTCGTTTGTTTGTCTGTTTGTTTCATGTTGTGTGGTTGGAAAAGCTACTTGACAAGGTTTCTATCTTTTTTAATTTGTTAAGGCTTGTTTCATGGCCTACCATTGGGCCTATCCTGGAGACCGTTCTGCACTCACTTTACTTAAAAGTATACATATTCCATGTCGTTGGGTAGAATCTATTCTGCTAAATCTACTCAACTTACAGTGTGTTGTTCAGCTCTATCATTTCTACTTTGGTTTTTACCACTGTTGAATGAAGACTAAATTCCTGTGATTATATTGTTTATTTCTACCTTAAGTCCTCTTCAAATATCTGTTTCAATAATAACCACAAGAATTTATAATTCTTAGAGCCTTTTGATGAATTAATTTATCATATAATTCAAGTCTTTTGCCTTTTTGTTTTTTTGCCAAGTTTATGACTTGGCGTCTCCTTTATTTGATACAAATGTAGCTACCTCTGTTCTCTTCACTTAGCATGGAATTGCCCTTAGCACGCCTTTGCTTTCAGAGTATGTGTAAAGCTGACACACGGGACCCTGTAAATGATACATAGTTGGATCTTTGGATTTTCTTCATGTAGTCACTTTATGTTTTTTGATTTAATCCATTTACTTAGCAAGTAACTATTGATAGGTAAGGATTTTATATTGCAACTTTTAGTTGCTTTCTGTTCTTTTGTGTATATGTGACATATGCATGTGTCATCTACCTGTGTGTGCATGGGTATGCTTGTCCTTATGTGGAGGTCACACGTTATGTTGAAGGTCTATCACTTTTTACCCTTTTTATTTTTTTTTTGAAAGAGCATCTTTCACTGAACCAGGAGCTTGCTAATTGGCTAGATTGGTCAACAAGCAAATCCTTGGGATACACCTGCCCTTCACAGTGGTGGGCACAGCACGCCTGATATTTTACATGGGTGATGAGGCTCTGTACTTGGACCACGCTTGTGAAGCAAGCACTTTACAGCAGAGACATCTCTCTAGCCTGGGTCTGCTGTTCTAGAGTCCCCTTGTTTATTCTTCCTCTGAGGTTGACTCCTCTGTGGTTTGATTGTTGTTGTGGTTGCTGAAGGAGTGTGCTTTGATTCCTAACCTTTTACCTCTTGTTTGGTTTATGGGCTTTCCTTTGTAGTTACCACCTGAGGCTTACAGAAAACATCAGATATTATTAGCGATCTATTTTAAGTTGAAAACAATAACGTTTTTGTTGTTACTGATGTCACAACTTACATCATTCTGTATTGTGTGTTTATCAACAAATCAATGTATCTACAGCTAATATTAATATATTTCACATTCTATTTTCACAAATAGTTAAAAGTGGCCAGGCCATTATCATTATGGTATTAGAATATGGGTGGACCCATGTTTACTATGGGCTCACAATTCATCCTTTTGGTCTTGTGATGGGCAAAAGTGAGTCCATTCTGTTGGAACCATATTTTAAATTTCAGAATTTGATAGTTTTTCAGCCAGTCGTGTGCAGCATTTACTGTGTGATGATACTGGGTGGGGGCGATGAGTGTATGACTACAGAACATGATTATAGAACCAGACGCATTATTATAGAACAAACAACTGGCCCTCTATACCCTACTGTGTTGTCTTGTTACAGTGCTTGGAAGGTTTGGAGAAATAAATGGTTTTTGTTATTGTTGTTGTTGTTGTTGTTGTTGTTTTGAGTTTCAATATTTTTGACATCTGATGAGCTTTTGAGGGATGTAATCTCATTGTAAGCTGGGAGAGTATCTGCATCCTAAACTTGACCAGGTTATTTTTTAACAGGGATGAGTTCAATATCCTTAAATTTTATTTGTTATTTTGTTGGGGGTGGTATTTTGTCTGCCTGTGCATGTCTATGCTCAATACCCTCAAAGGCCAGAAGAGGGCATCAGCTTCACTGGGCTGGGGATAGCAGTTGTGAGCTGCCACGGTGGGGCTGGGGACCAAACCCTGGTCCTCTGGAAGAGCAGCAGTGCTCTTATCTTCTGGACCATGGCTTCAGTCTCCAGAGAGGAGTTTTATACTTTCATGTAGCTTGATAATAACTTTTTAGCTCCTAAGGCATGTCTAATTGGTGACGAACCCCCATACCTGCTGTGTCTGGGGAGGTCCTCTTTACCTTCTTCATATCTGAAAGATGGTCTTGCCAGGTTTCTTTTGTTCAGTATCTTTGGTTGATGGATTTTTTTTTCTTTTAGCCTCTCTATACATCATTCCATTTCATATGGCCCACAAGGTTTCTTCGGAGAAACGTGATGATTGTCTTCTGAAAGTTTTCCCTTTATGTGATGAGTTGCTTCTCTTGCTGCTTTTCCACGTTACCTTTGTCTTTGAGTTCTGAGACATGATTACATTGTGACAGTGTGACGATCTCTTCATATCTTAACTTCTTGAGGTCCACTGACCTTCAGGGATCTGAATGCTTATTTTTCTGTCTAGATCTTAGAAAGTTTCTGTCAACTCAATAATGCACTAAGGGATTCACAGAATGCTTAGAGAAAGCAAACAGGGCAGAAGTTTATTGGAGGAAATAACAATATCTTCATAGCATGGCATCAGAATTCCTTCAGAATGAGGCAATGTTTATTATATCCTTACCTTGGAAGTCCAACTGTCACTTTTTATGTATCCCATTGGCCAGAGAGGATCTGCCTTGATTCTGTGTAAGCAAGGACTATGCAGAAGTCCACGACAATGGCTGAAGGCTATCTACAGGTTACTACTACAGATACGCACCAACACAAACTTCACAAAGTTGTGATTACAGAATTTTATTTGTCTTCCTGGTACAAAGTATTAATTTTTATAAGGATTTATGATTTTTATAACCACTAACATATAAGTCAACAAAAATTACTTACTTACTTAATTAATTAATTAGTGTTCCAGAGCATAGAAAGTCACCTTCTGACATTGTGTTCTGAAAGTAAAATGATCAATACTTTCTTCTGCTTGTGACAAATCTGTAATCCTGGAAAGAGGAACCTGGAAAGGAAGAGGGATCACAAATACAGAACACAAGGTTGGAAAGAATGATTCAAGATGGAGCACCCAGGGAAGGGAGTATCCAAGGGCCAAAGGCATCAACTGAGTTGAGATTATCATAAATATGTGCATATTGCAAAATCTTCAAGCTTCTAGCTATAACCCCCTCCCTCCCTCTCCTCTCAACTACATTTGCTTTGCTCTAATATCTTATTCAAATGAGATCAAAGGGTTTTTGTATAGAAATAGAGATCATCTTTTTTCTATGACAGAAAAGACTAGGTTTACTCTCCCAAGAGGTTTCATACAGGAATTTTGACTACAGGACTTTCCTCTCTGGGTGAGATTCAACTGAAGACAAGCATATTTCAAACTAGGGGCTTGACTACAGGTTGAGGCCCAGCTCTTTTTCCTGCTTCAACACTCAGAATGCTGTGGATCAGCAGAAAAAAAAGTGTTAATCCATTGTAGGTTATCTTAGGCTTTGGTTGGAGAAAAGGAATTGTCTGATTTCACATCTGAAAAACACAAGGAAGGGGACATTAGGTGAGGGGCCAATTCACCTGATTCCAGTGCTTGCTTTTGGAATGCTCAGGAGAAACCAAAGCATGAGGGTGCCCGTGATTGGCTTTGCCTGGGTCACAAGCCTGTTTGTGGGTGGAAGTAGATTGGGCAGGTTGAGACTGTAGTTGAAAATGGTGAGCGAAGGGAGTGGCAACACTGGGCACACTGTGTCACCGTGCCGACTAAAACTTCTCAGCCTCTTTGTAGATGATGCCACGTAGACAGCAGCACCAAGTAGCTTTCAAAGTGCCTCATGGGAGTAAGACATACCTTAAGGTTGGGCAGCATAGAATGGTTCTTTTTAAATTTTAATGTTTTTGAGGTTATAATTTTATCACTGGGCCTAATAGTGCACCCTTTAATCCCAGCACTTGGAAGGAAGAGGCAGGTGGATTTCTGAGTTCCAGGCCAACCTGGACTATAAAGCTAGTTCTAGGACAGTCATGGTTAAACAGGGAAATCCTGTCTTGAAAAACCAAAATAAAATAAGTAAAAATACAACTTTATAATTTCCCTCTTTCCTTTCTTTCCCCCACCCCTACCATGAACTTCCTCCCTTGCTATTTTAAATTTATGGCCTCTTGTTTTACCTTATTGTGGTTTCAAACACATACACGCACACACACACACACACACACACAAACTCACTCACACACATATTTATATATACTTACATAGTATAAATTTATTTATAGTATATGGTACAAAATATAGTTTATGTATATACTATATATTTATATATAATTATATAGGAAATATTATCAGTCAGGATTCTTTAGAGTACCAGAATGAATCCTCCTCCTCCTTCTCTACACACAGGCACACACACACACACACACACACCACACATGTGTGAGTACAGTGTGTGTGTGTGTGTGTGTGTGTGTGTGTGTGTGCCTGTGTGTAGTGTGTATGATTTATCTGAATGACTTACAGGCTATGGTTCAGTGAGTTTAACAGTGCCTGGCTGTGAACAGAAAGTTCAAGAATCCAGATGTTGCTCATGCTAAGAGGCTGGATTGTTCTTCAGTTAGTACTGGAATCCTGAAGAAGTAGGCTCTAATACCAGTGCAGAAAGGGACTTGGTACCAAGGTAAGAACAAACACAGAGACGAGCAAAAGCTTTCTTCTTCCATGTCCCTATATAGGCCTCCAGCAGAAGGTGTGGCCCCAATTAAAGGTGTGTCTTCCCACCTCAAGATCTGGATTACTTCAAACCAATCACAGATGTGCTCTCCATGTTTGAATTTTAGTTAATTCCAGAAACACACACACACACACACACACACACACACACACACACACACACACACATTATATATGTATACATTATATATAATCTTAAATATATGATATATAATGTAACTTGTCTGAGTATCTTTGCAGAGCTGACCCATTTAGTATCAGAAAAGTAATTGATGGGGTTGGAGATTTAGCTCAGTGGTAGAGCGCTTGCCTAGGAAGCGCAAGGCCCTGGGTTCGGTCCCCAGCTCCGAAAAAAAGAACCAAAAAAAAAAAAAAAAAAAAAAGACACCCGCGGATCCCGGCCCGCAGCAGCTCTCTGCTCCCAAACCCCGTGGGAGAGAGACCTCACCGCCTGATCAGGTGGGCACTCCTGAGGCTGGAGAGTGGAGGAGACCACCAACACTGCCCACCCCTGCCCACATCCCTGGCCCAAGAGGAAACTGTATAAGGACTCTGGGTTCCCATAGGGGAGGACCCAGGAGCGGCAGGACCCCTGCGCCTGAGACACCGCCGGAACCTGAAGGAAACAGACCGGATAAACAGTTCTCTGCACCCAAATCCCGTGGGAGGGAGAGCTGAACCTTCAGAGAGGCAGACACGCCTGGGAAACCAGAAGAGACTGCACTCTGTGCACATCCAGACGCCAGAGGAAAACACCAAATGTCATCTGGAACCCTGGTGCACGGAGGCTCCCGGAAAGAGCGGCGCAGATCTTCCCGGTTGCTGCTGCCGCAGAGGACTTAGGCAGTACCCCACGAGCAAACTTGAGCCTTGGAACCACAGGTAGGACCAACTATTCCCCTGCAAGAAACCTGCCTGGTGAACTCAAGACACAGGCCCACAGGAACAGCTGAAGACCTGTAGAGAGGAAAAACTACACGCCCGAAAGCAGAACACTCTGTCCCCATAACTGGCTGAAAGAAAACAGGAAAACAGGTCTACAGCACTCCTGACACACAGGCTTATAGGACAGTCTAGCTACGGTCAGAAATAGCAGAACAAAGTAACACTAGAGATAATCTGATGGCGAGAGGCAAGCGCAGGAACCCAAGCAACAGAAACCAAGACTACATGGCATCATCGGAGCCCAATTCTCCCACCAAAATAAACATGGAATATCCAAACACACCAGAAAAGCAAGATCTAGTTTCAAAATCGTATTTGATCATGATGCTGGAGGACTTCAAGAAAGACGTGGAGAACTCCCTTAGAGAACAAGTAGAAGCCTACAGAGAGGAATCGCAAAAATGCCTGAAAGAATTCCAGGAAAACATAAATAAACAAGTAGAAACCCATAGAGAGGAGACACAAAAATCCCTGAAAGAATTCCAGGAAAACACAATCAAACAGTTGAAGGAATTAAAAATGGAAATAGAAGCAATCAAGAAAGAACACATGGAAACAACCCTGGACATAGAAAATCAAAAGAAAAGACAAGGAGCTGTAGATACAAGCTTCACCAACAGAATACAAGAGATGGAAGAGAGAATCTCGGGAGCAGAAGATTCCATAGAAATCATTGACTCAACTGTCAAAGATAATGTAAAGCAGAAAAAGCTACTGGTCCAAAACATACAGGAAATCCAGGACTCAATGAGAAGATCAAACCTAAGGATAATAGGTATAGAAGTGAGTGAAGACTCCCAGCTCAAAGGACCAGTAAATATCTTCAACAAAATCATAGAAGAAAACTTCCCTAACCTAAAAAAAGAGATACCCATAGGCATACAAGAAGCCTACAGAACTCCAAATAGATTGGACCAGAAAAGAAACACCTCCCATCACATAATAGTCAAAACACCAAACGCACAAAATAAAGAAAGAATATTAAAAGCAGTAAGGGAAAAAGGTCAAGTAACATATAAAGGCAGACCTATCAGAATCACACCAGACTTTTCGCCAGAAACTATGAAGGCCAGAAGATCCTGGACAGATGTCATACAGACCCTAAGAGAACACAAATGCCAGCCCAGGTTACGGTATCCTGCAAAACTCTCAATTAACGTAGATGGAGAAACCAAGATATTCCATGACAAAACCAAATTTACACAATATCTTTCTACAAATCCAGCACTACAAAGGATAATAAAGGGTAAAGCCCAACATAAGGAGGCAAGCTATACCCTAGAAGAAGCAAGAAACTAATCGTCTTGGCAACAAAGCAAAGAGAAGAAAAGCACACAAACATAACCTCACATCCAAATATGAATATAACGGGAAGCAATAATCACTATTCCTTAATATCTCTCAACATCAATGGCCTCAACTCCCCAATAAAAAGACATAGATTAACAAACTGGATACCCAATGAGGACCCTGCATTCTGCTGCCTACAGGAAACACACCTCAGAGACAAAGACAGACACTACCTCAGAGTGAAAGGCTGGAAAACAACTTTCCAAGCAAATGGTCAGAAGAAGCAAGCTGGAGTAGCCATTCTAATATCAAATAAAATCAATTTCCAACTAAAAGTCATCAAAAAAGATAAGGAAGGACACTTCATATTCATCAAAGGAAAAATCCACCAAGATGAACTCTCAATCCTCATCTTCGGTTGGTTTATATACAAGTGTGCAATTTCTAGGCTTGAAAGTAAAATGATGCTATCTGGTGCTGGATAGAGGAGCCTTATTTTTTATTATGGCAGCTTGCTATTCTTGTAACATGGTGATTTGGTTGAACACAATAAAGTACAGTAGTAACTGAAAAAAAAAAAGAAAAGTAATTGATATGCTCTGTCCTCCCATTCTGAGCAGTCCGTAGTTGTCTGTAGTTCTTCGTGGAAGGATGAGGACTCATGAGCTTCCCCTCAGTCTATCCAGCAAGTCTACTGGTGTCATCCTGGTCTGGACTTGACTCACTCCACGAGAGGGGAGTCAAGCCTGGTATTCAAAATAGCCATTTACCTAGTAAAGCCATGAATCTTAAAGAAGAGTCAACAACAGCCACTTTACCAAACCAACATAATTCCTAATTGCATTTCAAATTTTTGTCCTTATGCCCCCAGATTATGTTACCTCCTATGAAGGAAACTTCTCTTTGCAACAGTTGGAGTCCATTACAGAAAACCATAAATAATCAAAATGCAGAATTGTGGTGTTTGTCCCAACCAATATATTTACAACATAACCCTGCACCTAAGGCCCAAGGATCATTGCAGAAGAGGGAAGACAGAAGGATTACAAGAGTCAGAGAAACAAGGAGTTCACTGTGAGATTGTTTCTCCTAGAAATTTCAGAAGGATTGTTCTTCAAAATACCTTTTCTGTGGCGTATCCTTTCCTTTGAAAACAAATCCATGAGACATATATTACCACCCATTTTGTTGATTTACTGTTAAGATGGATTCCTAAGAGCAATGGAGTAGAGTTGCCTATTGTCCCTCAAAACGACAAAGGCTTAGGTAGCATGAACAGTCAGGTCTTTGGGTTCCTTGTCCTGTTTGGTTTTCTATTTTTAGCTACTGAATGATCAGGACAACATTGCAAAATCCTTGAAAAATGAGAACGGGGAAGGACATCTGGAAGATGCTGTCTTCGAGTAATGAAGATTGCTGTCATTCCTAGTGCCTCACCCACAGTGAACCTGCACTTCATCCCAACATGTGTCAAAAGACAGAGCTTGAGAAAGTACTGCCAAGCATAGACAGCCCAGAGGAACCATGTGGTCTCCTTTTGGAATCAGACTAAAGAATTTACTTCTGGGGAAAAAATTCCATCTGTTTCCCTGATAAGACTGATTAGAACCATCTATCTAGTTTCACACACTGTGAACTAACCAATGAACTGTACCATTTGGCCTGGCTAAATTTAGTACAGATTTTTTCAAGGAGTTCCGACTCCATTATGCAGGCAAAGAGTCCACCTTCTGAAATCCTAGGGAGAACAGAAGCTCAGTGCTAGAGGATGTCCACTCTGCATGCACAAACCATCCATGGAGGAAGTGGGGTGTGGTCTTCCTGATACTGGCTAGACAACGGATGGCCAACTCTTTCTAAGTTTCCTTCTCTTTGTGGTGAACTTAGGGCACAGATAGATTCATTCTCTGTCTCCTCCTCTGTTTCCCCATCCCTTGCTTTTTCTACTGCATCAGTCAGTGTCCCCTGCTGTTTTGGGGCTCTAAGAGCTTGCTTTTAGTTCGTGTCAAGGATTTAGAATAAGCAGTTCAAAGAGGTTGAGCTGGTGAGAGGTGTCTCTCTCTGGTCCTGCTATATACACACAGACAACTTTACTCCTCATGGAAACTGAGCTGAACTGGGGCCTACCTTCTTATTTGCCCTTTAGTGACAAGGTTTACATTCTGAAGGTGACTTCAATCTATGCTGTGGTCATTAAAATATTATGTAACTTCAGTTTTAGTATCACATTTTTTTTTATTTCTCTCTTTCTGCCTTTTTCGAATTCTTTAAGTACACTGTATTTTTATTTTCCCCCATTTGTGCCTTGAAAGTTATACAATATGTCTCCTTTAATTGGAACACACACTTGATTTAACAAAGTCTAATATCAATATTGGCAGGTATGTGACACATGTGTGTTATTTCAGCCTTTAAGAGGTTGGGATGGTAAGGTAAAAAATTTGAAGCTATCTTCAGCTATGTAGTGAATTTGTTGAAAGTCAGTGTGAACTATACTCGATGCTGAAATTAATCGTATAAGAAGTGGTAAAGTAGAATCATGTTTGGCTTGTTTTATAAGAACAGATATATTTTTGTTTTCATCTTTTCTCATGGTTGTATAATAGTGACTTCATTGACATTTATTCATTCTGATTATTTTGACCAACTGCCTCTTATCTTTTTTTTCTTAAAGACAGTTTCTTACACTATACTTCAGACTGGCCTAGAACTCACTATTGAACTAGGCTTGCCCTCAACTCACAAAGTCTTGCCACAGTCTCCTGAGTATTAATATTACAGACATGAGCCTCCAATTCCTGCCTTGTCCCCTAACTGTTGGATTGTTTCTTTTTATAGAATGATATATGTTGAATTTGTCTTACATGTGTCTCTGTTCATTTGTTGGCTATTTTTATAGGCCACATTTCTGAAGTAGAATGTGTGATTTCTGTTCTAAAACCTATGCCTTTTGACTTGGGCATTTCCATTTCCTTATTAAAAATAAAGGCTTTTTTTTAAGTCCTGAAAAGTTTAGTTTGTGCGTGCCTGAGTGGGGAATGAGAATCTCATCTCCTTTCTATGGTGTGCAGTTGGTCCCCAGC
Source organism: Rattus norvegicus (assembly GCF_021556685.1). Lineage (NCBI taxonomy): Eukaryota > Metazoa > Chordata > Mammalia > Rodentia > Muridae > Rattus > Rattus norvegicus. The sequence continues at coordinate 26,249,895 of NC_141539.1, read as the reverse complement.
TCATCATGCCACCTCTCTCACTAGGTGACAGAGGACTAACAGAGAAAAACAAAGTGCTCGTGAGAGAATTGTCAGGAAGATTACTATCAACCAACAGATCCCCCAGAGCTCCCAGGGACTAAACCACCAACCAAAGAGGGGACCCATGGCTCCAGCTGCATACGTAGCAGAGAATGGCATCAATAGGAGGAGAAGCCCTTGGTCCTGTGAAGGCTCGATGACCCAGTGTAGGGGAATGCTGGGGTGTTGAGGTGGGAGTGGGGTGGTGGGAGGGGGAGCATCCTCATAGAAGCAGAGGGAAGGGGGATGGGAAAGGAGATAACATTAGAAATGTAAATACATAAACTATCCAATAAAAAAAGAAAAGAATTTAAAACAAATACGGTCTGTGGAACCGGGCCCAGGGGACCTATTTCAAGCTGACATAGTCTCACCTGGCCTTTCCGTTGAGGGCACCAAGGTGAGAGCTAAGGGTTTATTTATAGTAGTTCATTTCTGAGCACTCTGGCATCATGAAGTTGCTGTGTGTGACAGGAGCAGAGAATTTTATTCTGAAGGAAAAGACACGGCTCATCTGGACCAGTAAATTCGATCCAAAATTGGACTTAGATTTATTTTATTTAATAAATGTCCTTGATTCCTGTAGGCTACAGTTTGATTGGTGAGGTGTGATTTTTTTTAATGAACCAGGAGTTTGTACATTTCTCATAATCTCTAAATGAATGCCTTTCTAAAAATAAAGAATGCTTGAGAATTGTGAACAAATTTCCTTTGTTGTAAGAAATACAACTTTTTTCCCCCTGAAAGCCAGGAACCTGGCATGTGTTCGTTAGTGACCTAGAATGAGGTAGCTAGGGCTGAAGTCATTGTTAATAGTGATGTAGACTGTATACCCTATAAAAAATTCTCTCTTCATCCAATTTACCAAGCTAAAGTATGCAATTAAGACTTAGCACATAGAAGAGTTGTGCTGGTGGTGTTGGTGTTGGTGTTGTTTTGGTTGTTTTAAGAAACTACCTCACCTGGAGGAGTGTATCTAGTAGATATTGGTGATCCTTGGCCCTATGTTGCTATTATATTCTTGCCTTAGGTGTCAAGTGAGGTGCTGGCTCTTCAGTTACAAGTCCAACAACCACACAGAGTCATGTGTGGGAGGGACTGACCACCTCACCAGTACCAATGCATACTGGGAATGTGCAGGAAGATGCTTCAAGATAACAACTTTAGGATTTCAGTTCCTTATAGCCTGGCAGTTTGTACCTTCTCCTGATCGTTTTGAAATTAAAAAAAAAATTTTTTTTGGCCAGTCAGCAATTGATGGCCTGACTGAAATGGTCTTAGAATTCATGGGAGTCTTGGTATGTACAGATAACAAATACTATAATTGCAAGGGGTAGCAGGAGGCATGGTGGTACACGCCTGAAATTCTATCACTTGAAAGGTCGATGCAGGAGGATTGTGAATTTGAGGCAAGCCTCATCTACACAGCAAGACCCTGTCTCTAAAAACTAACTACCACACAATAAAAAAAAAGAAAAGAAAGTAGTAAAAATAGACAGACTCCAAATTTAAACTTTGACAAAATTTAGATGAGTTTAAGATCCTTTAAAAGACTTATTCCTCACAAAAACTGAACAGGCACCTTCCATTTCAGTTACTGAGTGAGTGTGGCTGCTGGGATGTGATTTGGAAAGGAAGTTTTTTTGCTTCTCATTCTACAATGTAGAAGCTTCCGATTGACGTTTCTAGGAATATTTCAGGCTGAGGCCTTTGTCCTACTGCTTGTTGTTCAGCCAAGGAAAAAGAACTTTTTGTCAAGTCGACAGAAGTTCAAGGGACAAAGACAGATTTTCATCAGTTATAACCATGGCAATACTGAAGAAATGAGATATTGTAAAGGGAAAAGGGGGGAGCAGTCCAGTAGAGGCTCAATAGTCAGGGGGTTGGTGAGTACTGGTGACCTTAGGTTGTCCCGGTCTGCTAGTTGTCAAGGTCAGGAAGTTAGCAGTTATCGAAGTTAGGATCTGTGCTCCCACAGATGAGATAGGCTTTGTCCTACTCATGGCTGCAACAAGCAATAAAGGTTGTTTTTTAAATTTTTTTATTTTTATATCCTTGAGCTTCCTCATGCAAGTATGTCTAAGGGCAAACTAAAGCAGCATTACAGATGTTACACTGATATTCCAGAGACGATTTTGAGGTTTGTTCAAATTCTCTCTCTCTCTCTCTCTCTCTCTCTCTCTCTCTCTCTCTCTCTCTCTCTCTCTCTCTCTCTGTTGTGCTGTATGCACTCATGTGTGTGAGAGTGCAGGGAAGCACATGGCTTCCTGACACACTGAGATAGCAGAGGACCCACTCGAGTGGCAGGTCCTCACCCATCTTGTTTGAGACAGGTCTCTTTGCTGTTTGTCACAGGCTATGCCAGATTAGCTGCTTTTGCTAAGCAGTCTCCTGTCTCTTCTCTGCCTCCCATCTCTCTATAGGAGATAACAGACATTATCTACTATGTGCAGCTTTGTGGATGTTCTGGGGCCCAGAACAAGGTTGTTCTGCTTGTGCAACGAACCCACTAGGCAATCTCCCCAGTCTGGGTTTGTTCAAATCCGGGTAGATTTGGATGGATAAGAGGGGTAAGGAACCTGACAAGCATTTGATCAAGAAGAGAATCTTTGTTAGCAGAAATTAATAAAGTAGAGCTCCTAATAATCCCAGTTTGTGAATCTATGCTATAGAAATAAAAGGGCCAACAATTGAAGACGTGCACACAGTGATGTTGTGGGCAATAGAAGCAAAAATTGGAGTTTGAATATTCATCAACAGTGCAAGTGAGTAAAATCTGTTATGGCTATACAGTAGGGTAGAATGCAGAAGTTCAGAAAACTATATTATTGCGTTTGGAGCCAATATACTTGACCATGATAAAAAAGAAAATCAAATTATAGCGTATCAATTTTAAAAACAGAAAGGCATATCTATGATATCTATCTTTTATTTTTATTTTTTTTATTAACTTGAGTATTTCTTATTTACATTTCGAGTGTTATTCGCTTTCCCGGTTTCCGGGCAAACATCCCCCTAATCCCTCCCCCTCCCTTTCTTTATGGGTGTTCCCCTCCCCACCCTCCCCCATTGCCACCCTCCCCCCAACAGTCTAGTTCACTGGGGGTTCAGTCTTAGCAGGAACCAGGGCTTCCCCTTCCACTGGTGCTCTTACTAGGATATTCATTTCTATATGGTATCTATCTTTATGGACTCTCATATTGCTGTCATGTGACACAGAAAATCTGTTATGTCAGTGAGTCAAGAACACATAGGAAAGGGGATTGGTAAGTACCCGATGCCTAGTTCTCTTTTATTCAATTTGTTATCATGAGCGAATAAGTAATGCTTTTAAATTTAAGCACTTTATAAAATGAAGCATCGGAGTGGTGCTTTTCTGATTTTGTGAAGAATCTGTGGGGATTCACATTCGATCACAGATTCGCAGGTTAAACTGTCTGTTTCTGGCTGAGCAGCCCATGATCTTCTGTCTCAAGTGACTTACTCCGCGGTGTTCATTCCCACTACCTGAGAAGCTTTATCAAGAATCCAGCCTCTTGTCTCTAGAAGCAAAGCTAGAGTCTCCATTCAGAACCCTGAATGTGACATGTTTTACTCCACAAGAGTAAAGCCTACTTGTTTTTCTATGACAGGAGTGGACAACCAGGTTTAATGAAACGATTAGGCAAAAAAATCATTTGCCCACCACCTCTGATGTTCTGCTAAACTTGTCTTCTTAGTGAACCCATCATGATTTACAGGTAAGAAAATTCTCTTGCAAGAGCATTAGGTCCTCATTAGCTGGCTTCTACTCAGTTAAAGGTCTCCTCTATGTTCTCCCAGGAAGTCCTATGTAAAGAGCAAAGAGCTCAAAGGATCTCTATATATCAGTGGTTCTCCCCTCAGCCAATAGATGTGGAGTAGAATTGTAATTAGTTAGCTGGGTTTAGTAATCTGATAAGTCTAGTGAAGAGAAAAAGCAGCTAACGGTTTGACATTGTTTGGAACAGGTAACTGACTTTGTTTGGAATTGTGTACAATTTTGAGCACATGGGGTGGTATCCAAATAATATAGGTATTTTATTATCATAGCCCTGGTGCAAACATCCACACACATATCTCTCCCTCCCTCCCTCCATCCATCCTTCTCTCCATTCATCCACTCATTCACTCACTTAGAAGATGTAAACAATAGCATTATCTTCTAGGCGAGGCCAGGAGACTGTGGTGTGATCCCGAGGCAGTGTGGTGGACTCAGGTGAAGCTACAATGTGAGGATGGAGAGGTGGGACAGGGGAAGTACCGGGCTCACATAGGGCATCAGGGGAGTTGGGTTTCTACTCTTTGAGTCTTAGGAAGTTCAAACCATGCCCCCCTCCTCATGTACTTAGCTACATGTTTTGAGGGGAAGAATATATTTCAGTATTTATTTATTTTTCTCATTGTCTCTGAACCAGGCTTGCATTTTCTGCTTTGAAATTCAACCGAACAGATGCTGGACTAGAAAATAAATCATACATCTGAAATTTGTCTGCTCCTAGACTGATTCTTGGGGAAAATGCTCAGAGATGGTTCAGAGAAATTAAAGTTGTATATTGCTTTCAAGAGCTAAAAGAATCTTGGGAACATCAGGGACATCCTGAAGGATAGCATCAGGTTCAGATCCACCGAGCCAACATATCTGCTAGTCTCTGGGTAGGGGTAATGTCCTCACAGATTAATGAACATTGCTGTGGAATCAGACTTTAGAATAAGACTATTGGCAGAAAACTAAGGAAGGTGTCTTGTGCCATGAATGACAAATTTTACTTCTCATGGTTTGCAGAGCTCAGCGATAGCCAAGGTTCAAGAGCCACCCAGAGGGAGAATGTTTTAAGAGAAAAATACAACCATAAAGATAAATTTAAACAAATTAAAGTGAATAATACAATTACGCTAAGGGTAGCGTTTATAAAAGTGAGTGAGAATTTCCACAGAGGGGAAAAGGAGGAGAGCAGGAACCAGGACAAGACAGAGAACTGAGAGGAGAATTCTGCTGTCAGGACTTGGCGAACTTGAGAGTTTCTCCAAGAGGAGCTGTGGGGGCTGGGTGCAGAGAACAATTCTGATGGAGGCTGTTCCCCTCATTTTGTCTGCTATTAACATGATTTCCAATTCGTCTGTGCATTGTGTTCCAAAGATGTACCTGGAGATGGGCTGTTTGGAACTTATCTGTGTTTACCCCATAGAATCCATTTGTTCATGGAGAGAACATTATAATTTTCCTTTCATGCCTGCCTACCACACAGACACTTTTTTTTATTAACTTGAGTATTTCTTATTTACATTTCGAATGTTATTCCCTTTCCCAGTTTCCAGGCCAACATCCCCCTAACTCCTCCCCTCCCCTTCTATATGGGTGTTCCCCTCCCCAGCCTCCCCCCATTGCCACCCTCCCCCCAAACAATCACGTTCACTGGGGGTTCAGTCTTAGCAGGACCAAGGGCTTCCCCTTCCACTGGTGCTCTTACTAGGCTACTCATTGCTACCTATGAGGTTGGAACCCAGGGTCAGTCCATGTATAGTCTTTGGGTAGTGGCTTAGTCCCTGGAAGCTCTGGTTGCTTGGCATTGTTGTTCATATGGGGTCTCGAGCCCCTTCAAGCTCTTCCAGTCCTTTCTCTGATTCCTTCAATGGGGGTCCCGTTCTCAGTTCAGTGGTTTGCTGCTGGCATTTGCCTATGTATTTGCTGTATTCTGGCTGTGTCTCTCAGGAGCGATCTACATCCGGTTCTTATCAGCCTGCACTTCTTTGCTTCATCCATCTTGTCTAATTGGGTGGCTGTATATGTATGGGCCACATATGGGGCAGGCTCTGAATGGGTGTTCCTTCTGTGTCTGTTTTAATCTTTGCCTCCCTATTCCCTGCCAAGGGTATTTTTGTTCCCCTTTTAAAGAAGGAGTGAAGCATTCACATTTTGATCATCTGTCTTGAGTTTCATGTGTTCTGTGCATCTAGGGTAATTCAAGCATTTGGGCTAATAGCCACTTATCAATGAGTGCATACCACGTGTGTTTTTCTGTGATTGGGTTACCTCACTCAGGATGATATTTTCCAGTTCCTTCCATTTGCCTATGAATTTCATAAAGTCATTGTTTTTGATAGCTGAGTAATATTCCATTGTGTAGATGTACCACATTTTCTGTATCCATTCCTCTGTTGAAGGGCATCTGGGTTCTTTCCAGCTTCTGGCTATTATAAATAAGGATGCTATGAACATAGTGGAGCATGTGTCTTTGTTATTTGTTGGAGCATCTTTTGGGTATATGCCCAAGAGAGGTATAGCTGGATCCTCAGGCAGTTCAATGTCCAATTTTCTGAGGAACCTCCAGACTGATTTCCAGAATGGTTGTACCAGTCTGCAATCTCACCAACAATGGAGGAGTGTTCCTCTTTCTCCGCATCCTCGCCAGCATTTGGTGTCTCCTGAGTTTTTGATCTTAGCCATTCTCACTGGTGTGAGGTGAAATCTCAGGGTTGTTTTGATTTGCATTTCCCTGATGACTAAAGATCTACCACACAGACACTTCCTTACATCACATTTGTGGTTGATAATTAGATAGCTATTCTTTTTTCTTTTTTTGTTTTTGGTTTTTGGATTTTTTTGTTTTTGGTTTTGGTTTTTTTTTTTTTTTTGAGATGAGGTCTCTGTGTAGCCTTCGCTGTCCTGGAACTATCTCTATAGACCAAACCTTTGCCTCCTGCATGCTGGGATTAAAGGTGTGCACCACCACTACCCAACTAAGGAAGCTATTCTTATATGCCAATAATTACACCTCAAATATAATAAAGTTAACAAGATTGCTGTGCCTGGAGGTGTGTAAGCTTAAGTAGATGAACAAGTCTTCGATGACTTCTAAGAAAACTTTGTGGCTACCAAACGAGGTGTGGGGGTGATACATAGATTTTAGAGTTGGAGTGATAATCTGGGTTTACATCCTTATTCCTTAGACTGCTTGTTAGTTGTGAGTAGGCTGGCGAAGCTATCAGAGCTATCTGGGAATGATAACAGCATCTTTCTAGAGCTTTACTATGGGGATGGACCTTTCGTACAGTAGTTAACAGGTTATATATTACATATTTTATAATATATTACCATGTATTGAAATTATCATAGTATATACATATTAATATATTATAATTGCTATCATAATTAATTCTACTTGTCTATGGTGTTCCATGTGTTGCTCTTTATTCCCACAGAGCTATTAAACTTTAGAGCAGAGATTTTTTTTTTGTCCCATTTTTGACGAGCTTTACTAGATTGAGTGCAGACACTGTATTTCTGATCATTTGATGACATTGGTTGTTCTGTGCAAGAGCAGTGAGCGGAACTAAAAAATCTCAACTCTGAACACGTAGAAAACAATTTTTTCTTTTTCAGAACAGGGACGTAGCTAGCACAACTCTTAAGATGAGTTAGCTGTGATTGGGTACTTGCTTCGATTTCACATAGTTAAAAGGAAAGCAATGAGGGGTGGAGAAAGAAGAGCAGGGACAGTACCCCTGTGGGACAGTAAACCATGCTAGGACACTTAGTAAGGTTAGTGGGTCTGAGACAATGGCACCCAGGCACCACCTGAGATGCTAAGCATCTTCTTATTGGCTACTAGAGCCCTGGCCTGGAACACGTGCCATACCTTTCACATAGGAAACGTGACCTGTGGTCACATAGCCTAAAGAGTTCTCCATATGCTAATGAGGTATATAGAGGCCCTGATGGTTTATCCAATAAGTTTCCCTTCCCAGACATTCCTTCCTGCAGAAGGTATTTAATCTCTGGTCCACCCTGCGGAGGTGGTATGCACCCATTTTCCACAATGAAAAATCAATGAACAGTTTGGAACCAAGGACTGTCTCTTCCATTGAAATGGAGAAGGCCTTTGCCTACAGAGCCACAACCAGAGTCTCCCTTGGAAGGCCCATCTGCAACCCCAGGCAACCACCACCAAGCTAAGGACAATCACAAATGAGCTAAGCTGGACTTCCCCATTTCCCCCATCCCAGTCTTGTCGTGGTCCGTGGACCCCCAACACTTTGTTCCTGCCTCCTCTGTGCAGCACCCCAGAGGCAAGTGGGTGCCCGGGAGTCAGGAAACCCCAGCCTCAGCTTCCCACATCCTAGTCTGCCTTTTCCCATCCCCTGAGCAATGTCTCAGCACTTCCCTAAAGTCCAGCATCCAAAGGTGGCTGTGTGGGGTAAACACAGTCAACGTCTTTGCGTTTCATCCACCCAGCAGTGTTTCCCATAACCCAGTGGTGTGGCAAAATGGGGACACACAACTGATGCCCAACATGGGGCACAAACCCCTGGCTCTGAGATTAAACGTCTCATGCTCTCCCACCTGAGCTAGCCAGGCATCGTGAAGTCTCAGACTCCCGAGATCCTTAGATGAAGATTGAAGCTAAAAGAGAAACTGAGATAGTATCAAGGGGGTGTGGGGAAGGTGAGGAGCACCGCTAAATGCAAAGTCCCTGCAAGGTAAGGAAATGGGGCTGGGCTTAAGGCACATGCACATTAGTGTCAGTGCCTCAAGCCAACAGCAGATGGTGTGTCACCAAGTCAGAACAGTCTGTGTGGAGTTTGGCACAAGTCAGGGAATAGCCAGAAAGACGATGCTTTCTGTCCTCAGATCTGTGATGGGACATTTGGGAATCTCTACATAAGGGGCTGCCTTGTGTAGGCACAAAGTCCAAGAGGGAACCTCAGAAGTGGAATCTGGGGGCTCAGACCAGACCACTGTTCTCTCTTCTTCCTATGCCCATGCAACCTGCTGCTTCCATCGCTTCTAGCAATTTCCTGTCAAGTATTCTGTTTAAGGCTTGCAAGTGAGGGACTCAAGAAGTATCCAGCTCTGGTAATGAACTCTGGGGCTTGCTTTTTCCTCTTTGTATTTTTTTAATCTCTTTTTCTTCTCAGTGACTGTATCCTCTTTGTGTAAATGCTGAATGTACCTAAGTGTTTTCTAGATCACTTCCCCTCTCTTGTACCTTTGTTTAATTCATTCACTCATTCATTCGTTCGTTTGATCATTCATTTATTTTTGAGGTAGGTAGGTCCCATGTATCCCAGACTGGCCTTGAACTCCCCGTGCAGCTGAAGATAGCCTTGAACCTCTGGATCTCCTGTTTCAACCTCCCCAAGTGCTAGGATTACTGGTGTAATCCAGTTCAGGCAAACACTCTACCAACCAAGCCACAACCTCAGCCCGTTTTCCCTGTCTCATTTTTACACTTGATCTTAGCCACAAGGCCGAGAAGCGGTGGCCTGTTTCATTTTTAAAAGACTGTGTACAAACAACAAGAGAAAACGGCTGAGGGGTAAGTGAACTCAACTCTCAGAGACAATCAGACAAACAAACTGTCTTACATTTTTTGATACTTGTTTTGAGATTTTTTTTCTCTGTTCACACATATCTTCCTGGGAAATGAGATTATTCTGAAGAAACATTTGCCCAACACCAGGTATTTCCCAGGTTAATAATAAACTTGAACGTCATTCTTCTGCAACGGTTGCACAGCACTGTGTCCTGTGAAGGGACTGTCACCGATGCAGCCCCGTTGAGCACTCAGAGGTTAAAGGGTACCCTAAGGAGCAGCAGCACAGCTGTGCAATCCATAGTCTTCTCTTGGAATAGGCTTTTTTTTAGAACAGGAACTGACGAGTAAAAGGAAATCACATTTTAAAGAGTGTTTGCCTCAAATTACAAAATTAGCTTCCTCACATGGTGTACCAGCTATATCCTTCCCTCCCCTCCCCTCTTGCATAACCCCTCTATCCCTCTCTCTAGAAAGTGTTTCTCTGTGTAGCCCTGGCTGTCTTGGAACTTACTCAGTAGAGTCTACTGGGGCCTTGAACTCAGATATCTGCCTCTGCCTCCAATTTTGCCTCCAACTCTACTTCTAACTCCACCTTCAATCCCACCTCCAATTCTGCCTCCAACTCTGGCTGAGATTAAAGGAGTGAGCCACCCCCAACTGGGCTTCTCCATACATTCTTAACAGAACACTAGAGAAGTTTCCATTGTCTTAACAACCTTTTACCATCGGAAGTTATTATTGTTTTTTTTTAATTTTTGTCAAGTTTGTCAAATAATATCTTATTTTCATTTACTTTGTCCTTTGTAAGGAAGATGCATGTTGGTCATTTCGGCTTCTTCTTTTGTGAAATATTTATTGTTATCGTCTGCCTGGCTACTACTTGTCAATACTGTTCATATATTAACGTTATTCTTCACTTATCTGTGTGCTTCTGTATTTCATCTCTTTTTTTGACATTTGTGGTTTTATTTTGGTTATAGTGGAGCAACAGTTTATACACACAAAAATTATCTTACCATTTAAATATTTAAATGTTTCATTATAACTTAGGGTTTTATAGCCATGATTAAAGCATTTTATTGATAGTTAAATGATTTGATCATGATTAAAATAATTTTAAGGTTATGGAAACAATTGTTTTTTTTCAGAGAGGGTGGAGGAGAGAGAGAGGGAGAGAATGAACAAAAGTAAGATTGTGGAAGATTGTGGCAAACAGTGCCTGTCAAGGTTCTAGTAGTTTCTGGACACATAAACTGAGATGTCACCATGGCCCCTAAGAGGCTTCAATCATAGATAAGTTTTAAAAGAGACATAGATGTCATAAATAGAGAACTCAGAGGCAAGTTAGCCAGCATGCATGAAACATGTGAGAAACAGGAGTAGGAGAGAGAGGGTTTGCACATTTAGGGATAGGCAGAAAGGAAGTTCATGTAGAAGGCTAAAGGAAGTGGCAGTGAGACTTCGTGGAAGCCACAGGACATTTTCGGCACCACACAGTCAGCTGGGTCAAATATAGCCCAAAGTTAAGTAAGATAAGAGCAAAAATAGCTCGTATAGCCAAGTAGAGTAAGCAGCATCTGTGAGGCAGGAAAAGCCAGCCCTCAAGCAGACTGAGCCTTTAGTGAGATTTGAGACAGGAAGATAACAGGAAGATAATTAAGTTTCTCCAGAAGCTTAATTGTGAAGAAAAACTGAGCTGTGATAGGAAGAGCAACAAATCTGAGAGAGTGTATGGTTCAGGCACAGTAGCCACACAAGTGGGCACAGCTAGATGGACAGATGTGTTGAGCAGGAAACAGGTGCGCTAAGGGGGAGACAGGTGTGCTGAAGGGGAGACAGGTGTGCTGAGGGGGAGACAGGTGCTCTAAGCAGGAGACAGGTGTGCTGAGGGGGAAACAGGTGTGCTGAGGGGGGAGACAGGTGTGCTGAGGGGGAGACAGGTGTTCTAAGCAGGAGACAGGTGTGCTGAGGGGGAAACAGGTGTGAGGGTCTAGGACAGGTATGTTGGATAGGGAGAATCACAACAGGTGGGCAGAATCACGCCAGGTGGGAGGGGAGCCAGGAAGAAAAAAAGACTGTGGGGTTGAAGGAAATGGTGGGCACCTGTAGGCGAGTTGGTTAGAAAAGTGTTCTTTCCATTGCAAGGTTAGAAGATGACATCATTATTGAGCTGTCAATCATCTGACTAGTTCCAAAGTAGTAAGGGTCAATGCCTTGCTCTCCATGTTGACATTTTACCTCAGAAGTACCATTAGGGTCTGGCCTTGGCTGTAAATAGAATTGGCAAATAATCTCCATATTGTTTGCTTTGTTAGTCACTCAATAGTTTCCAGAAGTCTCTCTTTCCTTGACCATGTGGTTCATAATGGATTATCAGAATAATCGACCTACTTGGTTGCAGATGAAGTGACTGGTATGTGTCATTGGGTCCAGAAGTTTCTGTTACTGTAAACATGGAGTATAAATAAGCCAGAAGAGTACTTCAAGTGATTAGCAGGCTTCCTTTTCTGTTTGGGAATGGTGACTGAGTCATCCACACTGGAATGAAAAGTCTTTGGAGGTGACCCATCTCAGGGCACTACATCCCCAGATCTGGAGTTCATTTCTATTGCTGACTTTAAACTCTTACTGATAGGTCTTGATATTTCCAGTGTTTTCCATGTATACATTGAGTTTTCACAAGTACGTAAAAAATTAAACTGAGAAATCTATTGTCTTCCTCTCCCCCCTCCCCCTTCTTTTATACAGGAGGAGATTTCTGGTTTAATTTTCACTACAAATAATTATAAGATGAACCCCTGTTTGGAAGACTGGCCAAACATGCTCCTATACTAAGAGTACTGAGTATAACACTTGTTAAAAGTCAAGGCTGGCAGTGGAACAGTCTATTTGTGACTCACGCGTCGCTGGGGGACTCCAGTCACTCTTTCCTTATTCTTTCCCAAATAAGCTGACTCTCAGCCAGATTGCCACTCTTCCCCGAAGGGCAAGTTCCAATGGAGTTTTAGGAAACATCACTTTGATATTCCAGATATTCCAAGAGGTCAGCGAGTCAAGGTCAGACAGCTAAAGTCACATACTCCAAGAATTTTCTTAGAAAAGAAAGACGGCAAGGGTGAGAAGAGAAAGTCAAGTCAGTGGGGAGGATGAATCCAACACCATGGGCGCCATTGTGAGCAATGCTGCTCCAGCCTCCCAGAACACAGGCGGTCAGCAGCATGTCTGCAAGATGATCATTTCTCTTCCCAGCCACCCTGGCTGCCAATCTCAACTGCTCTGTGGTTCCCCAGAATGTTGACACTGCAGGCAATTATGTGGAAGTAAGGTCTGAAGCCACGTGAAATCATTTCCTCTGGCTTTTTTGACAGAACTGCATGAGATCTTCTTCCACACTTAGGTACTTGTCACTGGCCATCTCTGGCTGCAGTAGCAGACCTGACCCTGGAGGGGGTAGGTCAGGTCGGGGAGGGGATACGGTGAAATACTCTTAGAGGGCTAAAGTTTGCCTTCCTTTGGACAGTCCCCATAGTTGTATAGAGAACCACACATACCGGAGCCGGGAGTTCTGAGAAAATGAAACCAAGCAGATTGATGTGCTCTAAGGGCATCTGGCCTACACAGCAACCACCTGCTGGCTGAACTCCTGGTTCCGTTTTCTTGCTGACTAGACACCCTAGAGACAACTTAAGTGAGACCGGAGAGTGGTGACTTTCAGCCTTGCCACCCCCAAGCAAACACAGCTAGCTTTCTGTTTGCTGTGTGTGATCTGCCCTCCTGTGTGACTTATCAGCTCTTGGGCCATTTGTCTCCAAAAGAAAACAAATGGTGGAATGCGCTGCCCTGCATGCTAATCAAGGGGCTGAGCCAACCCACAGCTTAGGAGAAGGTTTGCCAAGGGGGAGAAGAATGATCTTCAGTTTCTGACCTCCTGGCACCGCGCGGTGTTTATCAGGAGGTGCATATGACTGGTTAAGACACACAGCCTGGCTGGAAGGAAACAGCTGCTACTGCCTGCTCCACACTTGGCAGCTAGACAGGCCAAGCGCTTGTGTGAGGAAGACAAAATTACCCCAGTAAGTAACCAGAGACGTGTGTGTGTGTGTGTGTGTGTGTGTGTGTTACAAGTTACCAACTTTTTATTTCATGTTGATTTTGGTACCCTGTGACACTCTAGAAGGACATTTATTTGTACTTGTTAGTTTGTGTTTTTACTAATTTTTAAAGAATGTGTTCTTTGTAGCCACAGTGTTGCCTGACTTTGAGAATGAAATATTGGATGCCTGTCCAACAAAGAAATGAATTCCTAGGTATCCAGGATTTATTTTTAGGTTCATAGCCTGGATTTAAATCACAAAGTAATGAACTGGTAGATAGGAGCCAATAGCTGGAATTTTATTAACATTTTGCCACCAAAACGTGAAAACATAGTTGTTTAAAATATCTGGTGAGTTAATGCCGTGGCTGACTTGGCCATTCCTAGTCAATTCTGAAAGAAAGGAAAAGAGGTTTACTTAACAGTGTGTACGAGTCTGTAAAGTGTACCTCTAAATCAACACTTCAATCAAACTTTGCATTGGGTTTTATGCATGCTTTCCGGTTCATTGAATGCTAAACTTTGTGCATTCCTTCCATAAACCCAACTCTTGTGACTTTAAAGTTAACACTTATAATTGTCTTAGCTCCTCCTTATTTTAGTGGTTCTGTGCCCCTCTGGTTTGTTTTTGTTTTTATTTTTCCTCGTTTATAAGGTGGATTATAAACATGTTTTGTGACAGAGCTTGCTCTGCAGAGATCAGCCAAGTGAGAAGAATGGTGGGGCTGAGCTATTGTTCAGGGACCTTTCACCCAAGTGGAAGGAAGAGTAGGCAGAAAGAAGCCTGATTGGTGATGTAGCTTCTAAAGGTGTCAGAACTCTGGATCAGAGCCACAGTATATCAGACATGTTCCTCTTTCGAGTAATGTGGACAGTCCTGAGGGAAGAGAGGGGGCTGCATTCATGTGGAGCCCCATGAGATGGTGTTTCACCTGAGGTGAGCCTAGGATACTCTTAAGTCCAGTTTCCCCAGGATGACTGATGGATTGTTCTCAGGGTTTAAATTATTCGATTTGCTTGCAACCTTTGCTTGAGGGCACACAAAGTCTTCTTCACCTATACCTCACCTTTTGTGTGTGAAGAGGGACTAAGAATTATGCAGGCTAGGCTGACACCAGAAGCTCTTCTCATTTTTTTTCCTTACGATGTGGAAGAATCTGCCAAATGTGGAGTGTCCAAGGAGAAAAAGAATTGCTCTAGTTCTTTGTTTATCTTCATGCCTTTTTGTGAGGTCTCGGAGCCAGCTGGTATCTTCCCTGTGACTTCCCTGTCTAGCCTGTAACTTCCTTGTCTCAGTTCAGAAGGCTGCTGCTGCCTGGGCATTCGTGAGAGCTCCTGTTTACTAGAGTTCACATTTTCCACAGGTTAACAGTGGGGAAACAAACAAACAAAACTCTTCAGTGAAATTATATCTCCAGAATGATAGACCATCCCATAATAAAATGCAATGTCTATTGAAGTCTAATCTAAGGACTGTCCTCTGTTGAGACAACTGTGTGATAACATATAGGGATAAGGTGGAGCTCAGTGGTACAGCACCTCCTATCCACCAAACACATCCAACTGCTGAGGTTTTGAAAACCCACCGATTTTGAACAAGTCAGACAGTGATAAGTCAACTTTTTAAAGTACAAGTCATTCAAAACTCATTAATTTTACATGCAAATAATATATACCATAATGTTGAAAAAGTTCAGATCTGGATATGACTTATACAATGTTGAGTTTAACACATGAATTATGGAGATGAGGAAATTGCAGTACATTTTGCTACTGTAGTGAATATATCCCAATGCAGAAACAAAATACCAAAGGCTTCTGTTGCTATTACAGGAGATCATTGAGAAAGACTAATAAGCATAGCGTATGATTATTATGCATTCCCAGTACCAAAGGGTGTGTACAGGTGTATATGCTTTGATAGAATATGCATGGTAATGCTATGTGCTGCCTACTCAGTCTTTTGCTCACGGTACCTTGACTTAACAACTGTATTATGTGAATGTGACAGAAATTCAGTGAGAACTGTGCTTTGAATCTTGATCTTAGGTCTTTGCCCAATCTGGCCATTTATTGGACCTTCCTTTCTTCACACGCTTGGTAACAGTGTGAGCTAGAGCTCTCATTTAGTCAGATGACCAGAAGAGCAAACAACTGGTACTCAACAGGACACCTTGTTGCCAAGTTGTGCTGTTTTCAATACTTAGCTGTTGAATTCAGTTTCAACTAATGGTAGCTTAAATTTAAGATAGGTTTATCAAGAGAGTACCCCATTGCAGCTTAAGAATCATGCATATGTTCTGTATGTTGAAGAAACTGAGGCTCAGAAGGTGCTTGGGTATAAGCAGAAATGACACAGGGGTCAGGCTCTTGACCATATACGTTTTTTAAAGGTGGGATTTGTATGTAAATCCTTCATTTAAGGGTCCCAGGAAATGCAATGTGAGTGTTCCCCATCCCAATACAATTAGATATACAATGTGTGTGTGTGTGTGTGTGTGTGTGTGCACATGCACGCAATAGCCTTCTAAACTCTCAACAAAAGGAAAGTCTAGTTTGCTCTGTGACAGTCCCAATCCAGACTAACTGATGGTGTACTTTTTTCTCTTTGAGAAACAGTTCACAACGAAGATTTTCTGTTGGTAAATCCAGCACTAAGAGCTTGTTATTTATCTGGAATGCACAGCACAGTGTGCTTTATGGCTTTTCCATCATTTTTTCCCTGTAACTCCTGGTTTTGGGGTTTTATTTGGTTGCTGTGTTTGTTTGTTTGTTTGTTTGTTTGTTTGTTTGTTTTGGAGGATGGCCATTTCACCCATGCTGAGCAACAAATACTGTCAGTACTGGAGAAACTCTTTTTCAGTCTTGATTGTATGATTCAACTTAGAAGGCTGGTTGTTCAAGTAAGTTGTCTATTTGCTTATTCATAAAACAGTGCAATCCTTCACTCTGCTTCCCAAAGAGCCACCCATTAAGTTGTCCAATATAGATACCACTAAGACAGATATCACACCATCACCCAGTTGAAACAACTATTAAGTTAAAGTACCACGAGCCAAGGACTGACTCAATAGCAAACAGGTTTTCCATATGTAAAGAGATACAGCTCCGCCCACCATTTGGTATGATCAATGTGCAATAAACATCGCACCTGTGCAGGTATGATCACTCTTATGTCTGTGTAGTTCAGCATAGAAAGGGTTCCATGGCAGGGGTATGGCAGGGAGTGGCGTAGGAGGAGCTCTGATGACTGTTGCACATGTTTTGCTATGAGTCTTATCATCTTATGGTTTGCTATGCACCTAGACACTGGCTGTCTCACTCGCCAGTTGTGAACCTGTGGTTTTTCTGGGTCATCAGTCAGGTAGAGCCTTCACAGAAAGCTACTTCTTGAATCTTTTTTTAAAATAAATTTCATCTGCCTCTCTCCATCCCTTCACTTGGCTAAATGTCAGAAGTGTGATGAGCAAAAAGACTGTGTGTAATATATAAGGAACAGGGGAATGGGAAAACCTTTCAGGCCATCAGGAAGATCATTGAGTAAATAGCCATTACATGGATGACTTGAGAAAATTATAAATGGTTTTTTCCAAAGTCATCATGACCAGATTACATATTTTGAAGACCAATTTATTTATAGAAAAAAGGGCAAAATTTGATCTTTAATTTTACTCACCCAATCCCTCCAAAAGTAAGCCCAAATCAGTAGTACTTCTCCCTGTAGTCTTCTAAACTGGAACACTGAGAATTACCTTTAGTGAGAATAGACTTGACCCTTAGTGTCCTTAGGTGATAAGTTCCAGGACACCATGAACACCATGCATGATTATGTGCCCCGTCCTCCCTGTTCTGTGGCATAGTGTTTTCATATAACCTACACTGATCTTCCTGTGTGACTTAAATCATCTATGTCTCACTTGGGGATGTGACTTAAGATTGTTATTCTATAGTCCTTAAGGAATAATGAAAAGGGCAAAAGGATTATAGGTGTTCAATACACATACAACTACTTTGAAAAAACATACTGTAAATACTTGATTGGTGGCACTTCATAAACATAAAACCTTGGGGATATGAAGGCTTCAATCTTTGATGGAAACTGCTTTTTTTCCCTCAAGGAAATGGCATAATTTAGTGAATGCTAGGCAGAGACACAGAGAATAGACTCAGAATTTTGACATCATTCTTAAGTCATACTGTGGAGCTGATATGAAACGATCTCAAATGCTTGATTTCTTGAATGTCTTACAATAGGGAATGGAAGTCTATGATGTAGAGCAAGTTTTGTCTGTCTTGGCAGATTGTATGCTTTGTAGACACCTTTTCCCAAAAGCTAACCCCATGGTACCATCTTTCCCCTTTGTATCAGTTGTTCATTTACTTTCGAGTTAGCCATTGGGTTGTCATTACTACTTTATGACATCTAAAGTCTTGAGTGTTCTATTATTTCAGATGGCCTTTGTCCTTTCAGAGTCTGTGGTATGTAAAGTCACTGTGCTTTGGTCTTTGAATTCCTCTTTGGGGTTGAAACAGCAGAATGCCCTTTTACATGGGCATTCACTGTCACTAGGCACTCTCTTGCATTGCAACAGTCTCATGTATGGGGTGTAAGCAGCATCATTACCATTGTTTACAGAGAGGAGACTGAGAATGAGAAAATGTAAGTAAGTTGTCCACAGTCCTAGAGGAAGTACGTAGCAGAATTCTACACAGTGTAAATAATCTATTAACCATGAATCCCAGGAATGTCTCTGTTTATCCTGTCATCCAGGGGAAGACAGGGTTCAATTACGTCGTCAAAGTGCACTTTGAATTGTCTTTTGTACTGAAAGATGTCATAATTTGTCATTATCTTCTATTGGGCATTAGTTTATGACTAGTTTGTGGTATGCTGACTGATGAGTATTGTTGGTGGCATTAAATAGGTTTTATGGGCCATTGACTTGAGTAATAAGTCCTTCTTAGTCACAGACACAAAAATACTGGCTTTGGATGATATTTGTAGCGGAATTTAGCCATCATTCTGCTCTTTGATGTGGTTAGGGTGAAGTTCCATCAACAATGGCATGATGGAACACCCTCGAGAAGGCCCACTTCTGAGATATAAAAAGTTAATAAGGGGCTGGGGATTTAGCTCAGTGGTAGAGCGCTTACCTAGGAAGCGCAAGGCCCTGGGTTCGGTCCCCAGCTCCGAAAAAAAGAACCAAAAAAAAAAGTTAATAATATAATTAATTGCTTAAGTTTAAAAGAATTCAGCCTATTTGCCTGCATATATTCTTCTTGCCTCACCAAAGCGTTGGCAATTCTGCTGGTTACAACACCCACACATCCAGAGAGCAAGAGTGCATTCCAACATGCTTATTATTTTTCTCCGTGTGGTGAGTTGCTCAGTAGAAAGAGTCTTCGATTGATAGACTAATCGAGACTCTCTGCTGTTGGTTAGTTTTCTAATATGTTCATTGTTTCCTGGCTAACACCATTATCAATATGTTGGTAAGAGCATAAAAACAGCTATATGTGATGTCTAGTGGTTATGAGTGCAGCTATCCATAGTAATATCAAGGGAAAATATAAATGCATGATGTTTTGCAATAAGAACCATTATAATAACCTTTGTAGCATGATTATTTAAGGCTACTTTCTTTAAACTAAAAAAAAAAGATCTTGAACTGACTCATAAACTGATCCAAAAGGTATTTTCCCTTTTACTGGCTATTGTAATAATGAGAATTTTCTGCACCTTCCAAGAGCATAGAAGGGAACATTTTTAAAAGAAGAAAAGACAGTGAAGTGGTTGATTATAGTTCTATCATTATGGACTTCATTTCTGTCAGTGGAATCCAAAGAAATCGTGATTGTGCCTACTGTAATAGAAGGATTTTATTCACATCTAGTTATTGATATGATTCAGGTAGCTACAGCTATACTAATATCTTTTAAGTTTCTGTTTAATAGGATTGGTACTTTTATTTCCTGAAGGCTTCTTTTTTTCCCAAATGTTGTCCCATCTTTTCCCTTAATCAGCTGAACTATCACTACTTCATGAGGTGCCACATTATTATGACATTGATTTGCTTTAAGATTATAAATACAGTCAGAGTTTTAATTAATAACATGTTCCTGTTACAACCTGGCAGAGAGCTATGCATGGAAGGAAAATAACATGGGGAATTTATATCTACTCCCAGAGCTTCCTTTTAGTTATTGCTTTCCCGCTGCTTAATTTTTTCAACCCCACAGACAAGTAACTGCATTAGAGAATGTGTAAGTGATTTTAATTGCACCCCCCCGGAGTATTTGTAATGTGGCAGAGACCTACGCAATTAGCCCAAGGGGATATTGATGATCTAGAAATGGACCTAGACACAGTCATCAATCTACTGCAGTCAGCCTCCAAGCCTCCAAACCGACTCATTCTCTCCTCTGCTCTTAGGACATTTTCTTTCCATTCAACAATCCAAACTGCACCAGGCTTCCTTGGTGTCTTCTGTGTAAATTAACCTTGGAAGGCACTTGAGAGAGTTGTGCCTAGAAATCTGCGCATGCAGGTCCCTGATGCAAAAATACTTTAGACTTGGAATTAAGGAGCTCGGGAGAAGTCTCTCCTTTCCCAGACATACTGTAGAAACTCTCACTGTAACCAGAAGGATGCTCCTTCTCAAATCTCAAGTTAGTACAGACTCCTGGAGCTCCTAAGCACTCAAGAATTTTAAGTAGTTTTAAATTGAAGAACCAAGCACATCCATATTTGGTTCTGAGATACTCACATTGCAAGTTCGATTTGAATGAACACTGGAATTTGCTCAGGTCTCAGTTCTGCTTTCTCAAAGTAGAAAGTATTTCATGTATGCATGGAATGCCTGCCACTCAAAAATCATATGAGTTGGCAGGCCGTTTTAGAGATCACTACTTTCTGTGGCATGGGCAAGTGGCCAATCTGAAGGGTGGTTGAACAGGTTTCTCTGTGACCCACTTCTCTCCCCAAAGTCTTGATCTGGAGATGTCTCTGCCTCTGTGTTTCTTTTGTAGTATTTAAACTGTGCCTGCTGTAGGAAGGGCAAAAAAAATAACATTTGCTTTTACCTTGTTCAGAAAGTAGATAGCATTGTGGTGAGCAGTGTACTTTAAGAGAAGAAAACAAACTTCAGAAAAGTTGAGTGACTTACATTTTAAAAGGCCAGCAGGATGCGACTCTAGCTAGAAGCAATGCCCATGCATTTTTAACATAATGATGCTGTCTCTCATTCTGCCAAGGTTTAGAACAGATGCTGTCTATGGGATGGATGTCCATCGTGCAGTGGAGACTGCTGGCCTTGTCATGAAATTGATGTCGCATCATGACCAATACATTTGCCATTTCCATTAGTAGACTTTTACCCGGCAGAAAAACATTCTCAGTCTCTGTGGATTCACAACCACACCCCATGTCTCTTTTTAGTTCCTACCCTGAACATACTCATTCAGTGTTCATTACTGAACTATTCTCTCAACTGTAATCCTCTGTGCCTTGTACAGAGTGATCCTGTAGAATTCAGCCCCTGATGATGACAGGTAGAAAGAATGGTCACGACAATGGGCCTAGCAAATTCTCCAAAAGTGACTGAGAGCTGTATTTAAGTTTATAAGACAAGACAGCATTGGCACTGAGAGGGACAGTCGTACTCACATAAAATGTCTCTGGGGACCATTATTACTGATAGCTAGCAGAGTCAAGTGGCATCAGGAGCCGAATCAATGTAAGATATCTCTTGACCTGTGTGTGTGTGTGTGTGTGTGTGTGTGTGTGTGTGTGTGTGTGTGTGTGTTATATTTCTTCAACCTCTCTTTCAAAGTTCCAAGAACTTTGACTTCAGCTAGTGATGGTGATACTGAGTAAAATGTAAGAATTGAGGACCAATCTATCCATCTATAAAAATTAATGAAATACAGCATGCATAAAACATTCTTATTTTATCTTATCTTATAACTTATCATATAACTTATCTTGTCTACTATCTCATGCCAACTTCATGGAAGACAGATAAATTTAGAAATTCGTGAATTCAGAAAGTCATTTGGACTATTACTCCCTAAATTTAGAGATATTAGTAAGTCTAAATTATTTAAAGACTTAATAAATACAGTCTAATTTACAGATCCCCTCAAGCAGAAGTCTTCAAAAGGAATTTTTTTAAAAAAAAATCCAAAATGTCTTTTCATACAAGATGATTCATTTGATATTTTTAAACATCAAACATGGATAATGGTTTGGACTTTCCCTCCATAGAATATTACCACCTTGTTCATTATGCATACATTTTAAAGTATTACAATATGCACATGGCAATGCCTGAGTATATGTCTATAAAGAAGAGTACTATGGCAGTCCAGGAAGTGGTTTAACTCTATCAGGCCGTTACTGTTGAGAAGAAAAGGAGGCTGTTTTGAAAAAGTTTATTCCAAGAATCACATCAAACTTGGCCGAGCTGAATATTGTTGGAGGGCAGAGTGGAGAAGGACTTGAAGAGAGATGCTTCCAGATGGTCAAGATTCCAGTTTGCTTTGCTGAAGCATTGTAATATACTTGAGATTTATTTAAAACTTACAAAAGAACAAAACGTTTTTAGAAGATTGAAGTTGAAGGATCAGAAGTTCAAGGCCAACTTGAGCAACTTTGTAAGACCTTACCTCGAAGAGAATACAAAAACGACCACAAAACTCAGGTTTTTTGTGGACTATTTGAACATATACAAAAGTAAATGACATAAGGAATCCCTATGTCTTCATCAGAGAACTTTAAGGTTTTTTATTTTTCGATGTTGTTTATATCTCTACTTATACTCTTCTCTTCCCATCATTAATCTTTACTTGGGTTGATACCTCTGAGAACCTAAGTTCAATCCCTGGAACCCACATGGTGGAAAGCAATAACTGACTCCCACAAGTTGCCCTCTGAGCTCCACATATGCACTGAGGTACACACACACACACACACACACACACACACACACACACACACACACACTCACTCACGTGTGCTGACAAAAACCATATACATAAACCAATATGTATGTATACATATATAAAAAGCAATACTTCTTTCTTCCTCAGTGCTGTCTGTGAGGTGGCTACCATTTATTTTGAGGCATCATGGCTGCCCTTCAGCCTCTGGTGAAGCCCAAGATAGTCAAAAAGAGGACCAAGAAGTTCATCAGACGCCAGTCAGATGGATATGTGAAAATAAGGGAAACAGGCGGAAACCCAGAGGCATCGGCAACAGGGTGCGGAGAAGATTCAAGGGCCAAATCCTGATGCCCAACATTGGTTACGGGAGTAACAACCAAACCAAGCACGTGTTGCCTCACAGTTTCCAGAAGTTTCTGGTGCACAATGTCAAGGAGCTTGAAGTGCTGCTGATGTGCAATAAATCTTACTCTGCTGAGATTGCTCGCAATGTGTCCTCTAAGAACCGAAAAGTCATCTTAGAAAGAGCAGCACAGCTGGCCATCAGAGTCACCAATCCCAACGCCAGGCTATGCAGGGAAGAAAATGAATTGATGGCTTGCGTGCCTGTTTTGTGTTCAAATAAAACCACAAAAACTGCCACAAAAAGGCAATATCAATATATATATATATCTATATATATATGTAGATAGGTAGATATTATGTAAAGCCAATATATATGTGTATTATATATGCATGTGTATGTGTATATGAATATACATATGTATATGCATGTATATCTGTATATGTACTTGTATATGCATATAATTTATGTATATGTATTGGTTTATTGAGACAGGGTCTCTTTATATAGCCCTGGCTGTCCTGGAACTCACTATGTACACCAGGCTGCCCTCAAACTCACAGAGATACAGTTGCTTCTGCCTATGGAGTGCAGGACTTATCTGTGCTTATTTTCTCTAAAAGAAAGTTGCTGATTCCAGAAAGATAAAAAACCCATGGGGTTGGGGATTTAGCTCAGTGGTAGAGAGCTTGCCTAGGAAGCGCAAGGCCCTGGGTTCGGTCCCCAGCTCCGAAAAAAAGAACCAAAAAAACAAACAAACAAACAAACAAAAAACCCATAGCTGGTTCTTTCTGGGTAGTTATTAAGAAAACCAACCAAACAAAAACCCTTGAAATGTTTGGAAAACCTGTAAAGGGCTCTGCACACCCCCACCCTCACAATGTAGGCAAAGGAAGAGTAGGACTGAAGAAAGAGGATTCTTTAGGGAGAGGTGCCATGCATTTAGGGAACCTGTGGTTGGGGGAGAGGCAGACGGAGGCCTAAAAGCACAGGATCAGGGGCAGGCAGCAGTACCTGCCTCTCTCCATCTCTGGCTCGATGAGTTAGTACTGGCAGAGTCGGTGTTTAGGCCACACAGAGAGGTCTTGCTCTAGTTCTGGCAATGCGGCTCTTCCTCGGTGGTGCTTCATCTCACTGGGAAGAAGTCCTCTCAAGTTGTCTTCCAACCGTTCAACAAAGGGCAGGTCTTTTCCTGCACCTTTTCTAAGGTAGAGAAATATCTTCCCAAATTTAAGATCGGAGCTACCCAAGCCCTAAAAATGTTACTGGGAATAATGGTGAGGCATTTGCTCCTGATTAAGCTCTATCTTTGTTTTGAAAATTACATTTATGCTGTGTGTGTGTGTGTGTGTGTGTGTGTGTGTGTGTGTGTGTGTTCACCATAGCACATGTGTGGAAGTCAGAGAGCAATTTGTAAAAGTCAGCTCTCTCCTTCCACCCTACAGGTTCTAGGCATTACACTCAGGTCTCTAGGCTGACAGCAAGCTTGTCTATCCTCTGGGCTACCTGGACCCCCTATCCTTCTTGAGATAGCTGTCCCTGCCTGAAGTGGGTAGAATTTAGAGACAGGAATGCAGAAAAGTGCATTTGTAGATAAGTTAATCCAAATTCTGACAGATCAGGGAGTCTCCCAATAGCTAGTGGCTTGTTGGTTCAATGTGAGAGGAGCAAATGGATAGAGAGGGGGAGGACCCAAGCTTCAGAGCTGCAGAAGCAGTAGTCTGTGCTAGAACCTACTTTGAGCTCCGAGACAACCTCCAAAGCTCACCCCCCTTCAATCATTTAAAAACTTCCCAGGATGGCTTCAGTTTCAGAATGCACTAGCTAGAGACAGTGGATCTTTATCAACCCCACTCCCCTTCACTTTAGATTGGTGGATAAAACACTTTCTTTAATCAGGAAAGATAACCAGGTCAGGTTAACCTTTGCAAAATCAAAGAGCTAAATTTCTTTGATGTCAGACTAGTGAACATACGTTCCATGACCTTAGCAAATAGCTCAGTCATCTCTCATTATCCAAATGACAAATGGACAACTTCAAGATAGAAAATCCACACTTCTGTGACTAGGTGCTTTACTTCAAAATTAGCCTTCTTTGGTATGCATTTTGTATCTCAGAGGCACTCTTACTACCCCGCCCCCACCCCATGCAAATCTGGGTTCTAAAAGCTTACTACAGTGGAATATTTTTCTTTCAGTCACTATACTCAGTGCTTAAACATGGGTCAATCATTATCATTTTGTCCATAGGGATATTCTTTTAGAATAGGGTTACTAACCTCTTAACTAAGGTAGAAGTGCCCTTGGAAAATGGAAAGGCACCTCGTGTCTCCATTACTGCAGTCTCCCGAATTAGAGGTTTAGTTTCTAAGGCCAACATCAAAACACTGTCAAAAAACTTAAATGAACAGGAAGATGAAACTGGGTGGTGGGTTCAATCCTGCAGCTGCCCTGTCCTTTCTGGTTTCTCTTCTTAGAGTAATAAACAGCAACAAAGGAAGAATACCAGCTAAGCCTCTCCAGTCAGCAATTCCGTGTGACTCTGTTTTATTTATGTGCTATAAATGACACACAGGAAACTATCCTGAAAAGCCCCTAGTAGGGAGTGTGACTTCCTAGAGCCTGCAAGGAGAAGTCAGATATCCCTAGCTGTAGTTAACAAGTCCAGACAGAGCAACAGGAAGAGGAAGCTGATGGAGTAGAACACTATACTCTATATCGTGTGCAGAACTGAAGATGTTTGCCTCTAAGCACAAGGAGGTACGGCTTTTAAAGGTAGCTCAAGTCAATGGGCATTGCTTTATTTTAATCTTCCTAGACTATACTTGTGGAAATGTCAAGAGGCGTCAACCCAAGTGATTCACTAGTGACTACCGTTGTAGCGAGAACTTGTTGGCAGATGTACATGCGTGTGGTGGAAGCATGCATGTACAGGTGCAGATGCGTGTGCTCATGTGTATGCAAAGGCCAGAGGTTGATGTTGGGTGTTTTTCTCCACTGGTCTCCATTTCATTTACTAGGGCGGAGTCTCCCACAGAATCAGGAGCTAATCTAGTTTCCCAGATTACCCCAGGTATCTCTTACCTCTGTCTCCCCAGTACTGTGATTACAGGCGAGCTGCCATGTGGGTGCTAGGGATCCAAATTTTAGGATTTATGTTTGTGTGCCAACTGCTTTATCCACTGAACTCTCTCTTCAGTCTGCGACTAGGAAAGAAAAACCACAGAAATAGGAGGGAATTGCAAATCTTGTGGTAATATAGACATATAAGGATACCATGAATGCAAACTATAGGGCTGGAGAGATGGCTCAGTGGTTAAGACCACTGACTGCTCTTCCAGAGGTCCTGAGTTCAAATCCCAGCAACTACATGGTGGCTCACAACCCTCTGTAATGGGCACTTGATGTCCTCTTCTGGTGTGTCTGAAGACAGCCACGGTGTACCCGCATACATGAAATAAATAAATCTTAAAAAAGGATACTATGAGTGCAAATAAATAATACCTTGTTAGCCTAGTGGTTCTCCACAAACAAAGCAGAAGTCTCCAAGCCTGCTTTGTGCCCAGGAGAAGATGACATTTGTCTTACAGTTTGACCCTCCCTTTTAGCAAGCAGGAGGGGAAGCTTGAGTAAGCACAGTCATGACCTTGTCTTCCTCCTCATCTAATCTACACATAGGAACATTCTTAAGCTCCTTATCCTGAAAGGTCCTCCCTAGTTTCGAATCTGGGATGTTAGAGGCCCATTCAGTAAGTCTGAGCTTGGGACTGGCAAAGGAAATGTCAAAAGCAAACAGGTACCAGGTTCCCTTCCTAAAACTACCAAAGAAGGAAAGGCACATTTACCGAATGATAAGTGACTTGGTCTCAGCCTCAGGGGACACCAGAGGGTAGTGAAGATCCAGGAAGCCTGGGAGGCACTTGCTGGCTAGCAAAGGTAGACTACACAGACCTGGATTTTCCTACAAGAATACAAAAAATTAGATGGTAATGTGGGGGTTGGGGTTGCATATCATTTTACAAATAGCTAAAAAAAACTGGAAAATTTTAATGCCGGCAGGAGCAACAAATAGAGCGATGGGATGCATTGTTCCAAAAGACGTCCATGTTGTAGTCTGTGAGGCTGAGGGGGAAGAATTCATTAGTGTACATGATCATCGTTGCAGAGAAAAGAGTGAAGAGACTTTCAGTTTATTATCTGTCATTAAAGAGGTTTTCTCAGATAAGGGGGGAAATGTGCGAAGAGAAAGGTGCTTGGGGTCAGTATCTGTGATATCTCTACGGGCTCTGTGTTCCCACACCTCGCCTCTGTCACATTAGAGACAGACTTTGGGGTGATGACGTAAAGCGGGGTTGTGGTTTTGAACCTGTGAGCTCTTACCATCCACATAGACCTAGTTTAAAAACCTGGTGGAATGATTCAGATATGGCCCGAGTTACACCCAAGGTACAGAAGCTTAGAAATGTCTAGATGACAGAAGAGATTTTTCTAGATTAAAAACAAAAGTAGGTGATTGGCTTTTCTTCACATTTTATTAAAGTGGCCTTCACCAAGCCAAGCATTAAATTTTAGGAAATAAAGTATCAAGATAAAAAAAATAAGCCTCGCTGGGCATTGTGATACATGGGTGCATTTGCCAACACACTCAAGAGGAGGTTGAAGCAGGAAGGTTTTAAAAAGAAGAGAAGAGAAAAGAAAAAAAGAAACCAAAAATGACAATGCATTTATTTGCAATGCATACAACCAGTACACGTCGGGTTTCAAGTATTTCTTGATTTTCCTATGTAGAGACAATTCCAGATATTTTTGGTATTTTTCCTAGTCATTGAGTCTTCTTAGGGTAGCTTTCTCTCTCTCTGTTTCTCTCTGTCTCTCTATGTCTCTCTCTCTCTCTCTCTCTCTCTCTCTCTCTCTCTCTCTCTCTCTCTGTGTGTGTGTGTGTGTGTGTGTGTGTGTTGTGTGTTCCTGTGTATTACCGCAGGCATGCACATGTCATATCGCACGTGCAGGTCACAGCACAACCGCAGGTGTCCGTTTCTTGCCTTCTTCTTTGTTTGGACTTTCTGTTTGCAGCCGTGCACCCCAGGCGAGATAGCCTATGCTATGCACTGCCTGGATCCTCCTGTCTCTGCCTCTTATCTCACAGTAGGAACAACTGGGGCACTTGTTACCACCCCTGGCTTATGTGGGTTCTGCATCCAAACTCAGGTCCTCACACGTATGTGGCATGTACTCCACCCTCTGAGCCACCTCCTCAGCCCTGCATTTTTTTTCTGGAACAATAAAAGAGTGTAATACCAGACTAATGAGATGTTTCAACATTGTAGTTGGTACTTTTCAGTTATATGTAACATGTTGAAGTTAGTAGTGAGGAATTATCTTTTTAGCTAAATTTCTGGTGGATACTGAATGTTTGTGTGATTAGTAAGAATATAATTAGATAAGATTAGCTAAGTAATAAGATCAATACATATGTTCTCTTTCTTCCTTTTTTTTTTTAAGACAGAATTTCTTTCTGTAATCCTGGCTATCTGGTAACTCTGTGTAGACCAGGCTCTCCATGAACTCACAGAGATCTATCTGCTTCTGCCTCTGAAGTGCTGGGATTAAAAACATGTGCTACTAGACTTATAGTACACGCTCTGTTTCCTGGGCTATAAATTAGAAGCTAATACTGAAAAGGGGCTGCCATAAATGAGATGATGCGGTAAGAGTCAACTGGCAATGGTCAGCCATTGTGGGAACTTGTAAAATCCCCACAGATTACCGCAGAAGCTGTTGTGCTCTGGTTCTAAATTTGCTACCAGCTTGGTTTCAGTTACTATTTTAACTCTTCAGCATCCTTACTGTGACTAGCAGAACCATTCACGAGACTTTTAGTGAAGATAGTTCCTTGTATTGTCCACCCTCAGGCATGGTTTTAGGGATGTTAATAACTGGCAAGCATTTCCCCTGGAATCTGATCATGAACTTTGATCAAAAAAGATGGAGAATTTCATGTAGTAAAAGAGTGTTAGAGGAGATCAGGAAATGGGCAGAATAGATGGGCGAGGCGGGTCATAAAAGGGGAATTAATGAATGGGAATTACTCAAGTGTGTGCACATTCCTTCCTTGTGCTAGACACTTTCTGCTTGTCTGTCCTCTCTATTGGAGCCCAGTGGATCTTTGTAAATGATCACAGGACACACTTCTGAGTAGGACTCTCAAATACTACAGTCTTGTTCTTCTAGGGAAACAGCCAGTCAGCAATATAAATCACACAAAACTTAAAGGAAATCAGTTCACAGAGTGCCTACATCTGTCTCTGTCTGGAAGCTTCTGGGGAGCATTGTTAAAAAGTGGGAATGTGAATTCCCAATTAAAACATGTTAGGGATAGTGCACATGTAAAATCTTCGCTCTAAGGTTTTTTCCATGCATACAAACCCTTCCATAAATAGCCCTTTATCCCAGGTCTACCCCTTTCCTCAGGTCTACCCCGTACCCCAGGTCCACTCTCTACCTCAGCTCTACCCCATGCCCCAGATCTACCCCTTACTTCAGACCTAGTGTTTTGTTTCAGGTTTTTTTTTTTTAAGCTGGGGACCGAACCCAGGGCCTTGCGCTTGCTAGGCAAGCGCTCTACCACTGAGCTAAACCCCTAACCCCAGACCTAGTGTTTTGAATATGTGTGACCCCATCCCCACCCCCACAGACTCATGTTTTTGAATGTTTGGCCCAAAGGGAATGACACTGTTAGGAGGTGTGGCCTTGCTGGAGGGAGTCCGTCACTGTGGGGTGGGTTTTGAGGTCTCCTATGCTGCCCATTGTGGAATTCTAGTCTCCTCCTGGCTGCCTGCAGAAGACGGTTGCCTTCTGCTCCCTTTGGATCAAGATATAGAACTCATGGCTCTTCTAGTACTATGTCTGCCTGGATGCTGCCATGTTTTCTGCCATGATGATAATGGACTGAACCTCTGAAACTGTAAGCTAGCCCCAATTAAATGTTGCCCCTTATAAGAGTTGCCTTGGTCATGGTGCCCCTTCATAGCAATGGAAACCCTAAGACAACCCCTTTCCCCAGATCCATCCCTTCCCTCAGGTCCACTGAAGCCCTGTCCTTGCTCCTCCGAAAATGAGCTTCTTTTTCACCACCCCTGTGTTCTGTCCACTGTCATTTACTGTTTGTAAAAGTGCTGTTCCCCCCCATGGCATGTTTTAACCTGGCAGTAACATACAAACATTTCAGCAATTATCCAACTCCCTGAAGCTTCCAGACAGACGTTGGCACTCTGAGAAACCAACTTCCTCTCTGTTTTGTATGATTTATATTGCTGACCGGATCTGTTTCCCTCAGGAAACAAGGTTGTAGTTTTTGAGAACCCCCTCCTCAATCCAGACATGTGTCTGATGTCTTTATGTGGTTATTTTTCTATTCCAACATGACTTTTAAATGTCTGACTTATTTCTCCTTCCCAGTTCTCACTCTCCTCTGTTGGTTATTTCATAGACAATCTAGCTTCCTTTCCTTCTATCCTTCTCTGTATCTCTAGATTACAAGTCACCACTGGATTCCTGGCTCTAGAAAGCACATTGTTTTGAAAGCTAATCTTACCAACCTACACCATCAACCTGTAAACCAGTGGTTCTCAGCCTATGGTTGGTAAGCCTCTTAGGGGTCAAATATCAGATACCTTGCATATCGAATGTTTACATTGCAATTTATAACAGTAGTAAAACTACGGTTTGGAAGTAGCAATGAAATAACTTTCTGGTTGGATGTCACCACAACATGAGGAACTGAATTAAAGGGTGGCAGCATTAGGAAGGTTGAGAACTACTGCTCTAAATGCTTGAGAAATCCCAAAGTTTTTTGCAGTAAGTTGACAGTTTCCTTCTCTATGAACCCACAGAGATCTACCTGGTTCAGCTTCCTGGTCTCCCCTATGTACATATGTTGCATCCTAATAGTGTCCTAATGGGAAACTACATTCTACATTATAGAAAACTTTGGAAATGCAGCTGGGAATGGGACTTCATTTTAGAACCACACTCTCTTCTGTTCTGGTGAGGAAGGTGGAGGGACTCCCTTCCCGTTGGGTAACTTTAGCGAACTTTACAGAATTTACATGGGACCGATGATAGATACCATGGAAGGTTCTAGTAACTTATGCTTTCTTTTCCATAGGGAGGTGCTGTGATTTCCGGAGCAAGGGAGTTGGTTGGGATATCACATGTGAGGATGAGCAGTGTCACAACTTCTTCGGACTTTTTATTTCTTTTAGAAAAAGAGAAGACAGAGAAATCCTGTCTTGAGAAAGAAAGAGAGAAAGAAAGAAAGAAAGAAAGAAAGAAAGAAAGAAAGAGAAAAAGAAAGAAAGAAAGGAAGAGGAAAATGAATATTTGTGGTAGGATAAACATCTGAAATAAAAAAAGAGAACAACAGTGTCATTGTGGAAACCCTCCAGTTGGATGCTTCAAGCTGTCTAAATGTAACTAAAAGCAAAGAGAGAATTTGAAAGACACTATATTTTTAGAGGGAGCATGTTTGGCTTTTAGTCAGTTCCAATAAAAAGTCTAGCTCCAAATCCCTACTTCAGAAGCAATTTAAACTGAGATTTTTGCCATCTCACAAGAGTACCATTGACACGCAGATTTCTAAATAGGAACAAATGTTTTCACTTACATGTTACCGTAGCACAGTTACAGTTGGAGAAGGAAAGTAACCCACATTCCAGGTTTTGGGGGTTTATTATCTGTGCACATGAAACTGGCATCAAAAGGATGGGACAAATTAATCTTTTAACACTTATCACTGTCGGGATAAAATAGCTGAGGTCATAGAATCAGTAATAACAAAGCACTCCATGACCCCATGTGCTATTCAAGTTTTAATTTAATTTTAGTTTTTGCACATGAGTGCTTTGCCTACTATGTATGCTTATGCACCACATGCATGCCTGGTGCCAATGGGGACCAAAAGAGGGCATCAGACAGATGATCTGGAGCTGGAGTTTGTTGGGACTCACTATCTAGGTACTGAGAATTGAACCCAAGTCCTCTGTAAGGGCAGATAGTACTCTTAAGCACCGAGCCATCTCTCTATCCCCTATTCTTTTTTTTTGATTCAGTATTTAGGTTAGCATGTAACTGATGGGTTTCATCATAGCATCTTCTTACACATGCATCATTGTACTTTGTTTGCTCCTGTGTGCCCTATCCCACTCTGCCTGGTTCCCTCTTTCCCAATCGCTTTCTGGTTTGTGTAACTATCACATACATTGCATTACTCTTCCTGTTTTCCCTCCAAAACAAGGTATCTTTCTTCTCTCTGATGATTGTCTTCCTAATTTTAGGACCTGTTCCTCTTATTTTTATTTGTTTACAGTTCTGCAACTTTGTTTGACAGTCAGCAGTTCAATTCTCATCCACATTCGCCATTTATAGTTTTTGAGTGCGGTAACAGGAGTGGAAATTACCAATGTGTCCAGTTTCTTTGGCGACTCCTTTTCATCCTCATTACATTTTCCGGACAAACATATTCGGATGCCATACGATACATTCCTCACTCTTTGGGCCCAGACAGCTTTATTGAGCCTTATGTCAGTGCACACATCTGGAGTCCCCATCTCCTTTATGGCAAATTTGCAGATTTCTTTGAGTGCCAGAGGGGCATGCTTCCTAGATGTGTTTGCGAATTTTGACGGTGTATTTTTGGATCACCACCTCGTTGATAGCAGAACAGCCTTTCTTCTTGCCATCCTTCTTTGTGGGAACAACTCTGCTGAGCCCAAGTTGGAAAGGACCGCCTGTTTTTTTTTTTTTTTTGTTTTTATTTATTTATACAATTTTGCTGTGTTTGAGATTGAAATCTAGCTACATTGCCCAGATTCATCTCAAACTCCTAGACCTAAGCCAGCCTCCTGCATACTACCACCACTCCTGGCTTGTTTTGTGCCTTTTTCAAAATTCAAAGACTGAGGCAGACGTGGTGGAGTGTGCCTATAATCTGAGAATTGGGAGTCTGAAGTAGGAGAGTCATGAGTTCTAGAGAAGCTTGCTTTACACAGAAGGTTCAAAGTCAGCTTGTACATACTGAGACCCAGTCTCAGAAAACCAATTTAAAAAAATCAGTTATTTAATTAAATCGAAGGCCTTAGCGATCTATGTGACCCAGTGGTGAAGCAGATGCCTAGAAAGTGTGAGGCCCTGAGTTGAGGATGAGTTGGGAGAACGGGAGAAACCAGCAAGGGATCACTCAGAATTCATCTCACAAAGAGTTCGTCGTGTTTTAGTATAAATCAAGTAAGGAGATTTTAGCTGCTCTTCTTTACTTCTGGAGTGCTGGGGAGGGACAGGGCCTCCAGCGTGGATCTTTTTGGGAGGTGAAGGTTTGGGATAAGGCGCTCAGAACAGTTACTGCCACAGAAAACATTAAAAATGGTCTCTTCTCTGTGTTCTCCTCTTCCTTCTCCTCCTCTTCCTCCCTTCCTCCTTCACCACTACCACCATCAAATTCCCTCTGAAATAAGTGGAACAGTCAAAGGAATGCAGGACTGTGATGACCCTTTCAAGTGTCCTTCTAAAGTGTTAGGACCACCCACAGAATTACTGTGAGACAAGATTGGCATGTTGAGGTGAAAATAAGGATTATATATGTATATGATATTATATATGTATTATATATGTATATAGTTTTATTCATATATATTTCCAAAGTCTCAAATCTTTATTTCTGGGGTAAAACATTTCCTAACTGCTAGCCTCAATTTTGAATGTTATTTTCAGTTGGATTATGGGCTTATCATAATAAAGCATGATCCTTGGGTGTGGATAAATGGTCTGGATGTCATCCCCCCCGCCCCCCGCAAGTGTCTACAGCACGTGTGTATGTATGGCTTTGTTTTATGCTCAGTTCCTTCCAAATGCCAGGAAAGTACCCTTTAGTTGGACTTTGGTGTTTCATGATTTACTGCTAGAGCTTCCCCTGAACTTTCTTATTCAACTTGCATGAGTTAGCACTAAATATGATAGTTTGACCACTAATGTTAAATGCCAGCAACTTAAGAAAAATGCAACAGCTGAACTTTGCTATTTTATTGTTACCCCCATCCCTGCCCCAAATGCAGCTCAGTCTTGTGAGTGAGATGAGCTCTGAGCTGCTCCTGTTTGGTACTTGGTACCAGCATCCCCCTGCATTGCCAAGCCTGCTGCAACAATGAAGCTCATTCATCTACAGACAACACAGCCAGTGATACACGCTTAGGAGTCAGCACAGTGAGCACATGTTTTCCACTGTGTTTAGAAATGGATTTAGCAGGCTAAAAGGTTTACAAATCATTGAGGGGGTAAATTTTGGAGTCACACCTGGACTTTGGAAATTAGGAATAATATGCTATTGGACAATCGGTTCAGCCTCTTTAGGCCTCTGCATCCTTATTTATGCAGTAAAGAGAATAATACTTAGCTTTTTGAATTTAATTAAAGTAGATATAACAAGCTTGCATGATATATTGCCAGCAGTAAGTGATATTTCTAAAAGCTATTATTGCTTTGGTTTTTTAATTCAGGACAAAATATCCCATGAAAATTAGTTAATATCTTATTAATTTAGTAAAATATTTTAGAAGGAAATGAGAAATGAACAGATAGGACATAGCTTAAGGCCCAGGGAAATGTTATTAAATTTTTCTGGCAAGAATGGAAACTAGCTTTAGAGTTGGAGAATACACTGTTTTCTATAGCTATCCCTGTTGTCATGGTTAAATGACCTTTGGGCTAAAGCTTAGCCATCCATAAGTGTGGGGATTTTATTCTTCATGGCATCTACTGTGGCCCATGTGCAATGATTTACCCTCACTGTAAGCACAGGGCCAATTCCCTATGTTCAAACTATTCTAGTAGGTCTGTGACCCACCCTGCTTTGACAGAGATAAGAACTAAACAGATGAGCATGCTGGGAAGAGTGACTGATGGGAGGAGACAGGGTAGAAGGAGAAAGCCAAAGAACCAAGGGATGGACTTGAAAGCACCGGGGTGAAAATCTAGAGTAACAAGACCCAAGTTGAAAAGGCCAAAGAAAACTCTAAACTCTAACTAGAAAGTGTGGACTGGGAAGAGAATAGCAGTGCCAGTTTGAAGTTTTTATTCATTTATTTATTTTAAATCTTTTGAAAGACAACAGGTAATGAAGGTACTAGGGGGTGTAATGATAGCCAGGGAGGTGGGAAGAGGGCTGGTTGGGAAGGTAACTGAGTGCAGGTGGCTAAGATTGTAGTTGCCAGAAGAAATTACCTGAATCAGTTCACATATTAAGAGAGAAATAACGTCTCTATTATTATCTCTGTTGATTTTCCTTTGGAGCTTAATGTCCTTGTCACCCAGTCAGTCAGGGAGAGGGGAAACATTAGCTAGGACCTCTGGCAGCCCTGCCTTCTGTCTGTGACCTAATCTTGCAGAAAGAGAATGACAGTATCAGAGCAGCAGGAAGCTAGAACCTTTTGTTCAGAATTAATTTTGTTCATATTAAGTAGTTCTAGAAAGTTCAAAATAATTCCAGAGGCATCACACAAGTGGAAGCTACAATAGCATGAAGGACAAAGAATACTGAATGTCACTGCACTCACCAAGTTTCTGCCCTGGGTGGGAGTTTTGGTGTCTTTCTCTTAGTGTCTCAAGGATTCTGTTGATAAATCTCAGATCATTATCTATCATAGCCACACAAGAGCTCCCTTACTATTTAGCCATCAGAGTGAAAAATCCATCTACCTCCTTTTTTCCATGGCTGCACCAAACTTCCCTAAGTCCAATCCTTCCACCAATGCCTGCATCCATCCCCCCTGTCCTTTCAGGAGCATTGTGTGAATTAACTTCTCACTGACTTAACTCCTCCCCCTATTAACTTTTAGCACTTAATCTTTGAGCCCCAACTTGGAGTCTCT
Organism: Rattus norvegicus; assembly: GCF_021556685.1. Lineage (NCBI taxonomy): Eukaryota > Metazoa > Chordata > Mammalia > Rodentia > Muridae > Rattus > Rattus norvegicus. Next base: position 26,214,198 of record NC_141539.1, on the reverse strand, counting down.
GACAGTAATTCAGATGCAGCTTAAAGTTTCCGAGAGTGCTGTACACATTGCTAAGTCTACATGGCTGAAATGAATGCATCATTTTTCTCAATGAACTTTCTTGTTCATTGAGGAATGAACTCAATGAAAGTTCCTTGAGCATGGGACTGCCACTATAACACAGCCCGATATCTAGGTAGAAATGCTGGCATTTTCTTAAATTCTGTAAATTCCCCATGATCAATTGAATCTCTTATTGGATCTATTTTCAATATACAGTCTGCAATCAACCTATTTTTGTCCATCTTCGGGTTAAAACAGCATCATCTCTTGCTTGGATGGTTATAAATGGCTACTACATATCCTGCCCCCTTTTGTTGTTGTTGTTTAGACAGCAAAGTGCTTGAAATTTTTTGAACGTTTGGGATCAATTCTTGGGAACTCTCAAGTGAATGCTTCTTAGAGATAAATATACAACTGAAGTAGAATTTTAAACTATGTGCTTAGAACTTAAAAAAACCACATGAGTTGTTTTAAGGCAAGTTTTTTTTAATTAAGTTCTATTTATTATTTTTCTGGGGCCCACACACTTCGGCTTTGTATGGAGATCAAAGAACAATTTTGGGGAGCCAGTTCACTCTCTCAATTTTTACTTAGATCTAGAGGGTTAAACCTAGATCACCAGCCTTTCACAGAAAACGCTTTAACCATCTGGGCCTTTTCTCTGCCAACAAATTGTTACTTTGAATACGTTCCCTTCTTATTTGATTTTAAGGTTGACGTTCACACTAAATTTCCAACACCACATAGACCTTAGGGAATAACATTGGGCATCTTCAGACCCAGACAGACTCTTTAGGGTACCATTTATTAACTTTAGCTTCTTTTCTGCCATTGTCTTCAGGTTTTCCAGAGCCCTTATCATTTGAGTTGAATGAACCAGTTCTTCAGTCTGCTTCCCCCATGCCCTTCCCAGGGATGACAACTGCCCTTGGCATCTTTTCAGACCTGGATCTCTATCAATATGAAAATAGATTGTAAGTGCTTTTAAAAATAATCAATTTTGATCACACAAGAAACATCCTTGAATATGCCCAGCAAACGGAAAGAAGCACACCTGACATTAATGAGAGCTATAGTTTGCATAAGATTACAGGTATCACCTTTCCTCACTGTCCATTTTAAAGCATACATGCCCTTGTTTTTACATGGCAGAGTCTTTGTTTTTGAAAAGGCCTTCGTGTACACAATAAGGCCCACGTGAATGAAATGTAATCACAGGTAAATGTGCAGGAGACAAAGGATAAGTGGAGACACAGACAGGCTTAGCGATTGCAGGGACAGATGGTAACCCAATAGCCCAGTCCACTTGGCCCATTACATATCAGATCCTTCACTGTTCACAAATACAGCTTCAAAAGCAGTGACAGGTCTTTAGTGCAGGTTATTTCTAACCACCCGTGGGGAACTTAACATTTCCCAAGCAACTCACGAATCCTTTTAAGGCTTGGCCTACAGAACTACTCATAGTCATATCCCACTATGTCTACCTAATTCTTCAACCTCACCTTTAAATGTACTAATGGAGTTTACATTAGAGAAACATCAGGGAAGTGCTGTCCTAGAAGAGGTATGGAATTCTTCTTATGACTATGGGTGTACCCTGTTAAATATATAAAAGGCTAACAGGATTTCCTAAAGCTAATTCAAATTAGTGAATCAAACTGAAAAAAAGAAAAACCCAAAATGGCTTAAGTATTTACGGAATCTCTAATTTTCACACAGATTTGCACATATTCAGACAAACTTTGGGTAGTTCTTATTTTATTCATTCATACATCTGTTCATTCATAAATTGGTAAATTTGGGAGAGTCTATGGAGGATTATTGCCTCAGGCATTCAAAGAAAGATAAATTCTGGAAGAGAGTTAAAGTATGTTGAGTAGAGGCGGCATGAGGGAGAAGTGATTTTTTTTTTAGGTAGGGTGGTCTGGAAAGGTTTGCTGGTAAGAGAGTTTTGTTATGAGGTATATGAGAGTTGGCTCTTCATAGCTTTATGAATCCCCTTCCTGGTGTTTTCAATAAGCCATGCTTTTTATCTTCTGAGACTTGCAGCCTAGGCACAAAGACATGACCATATAGAATGAATTGACAAGAAACCTGGGACACACTCTCTCTCTTTTCCACCTAGAATTATATGCCCAATGCACAGACTTACTCAAATGTCATCCTGTGGTAATGCCACCAAATGAATGAAACTGTGTGTATGGACGCTAGTCATTTTCCCCCCCTATGCTTTTTGCAGCGACTGTGAGACTGCCAAAGGCAAAGGCAAAATGCTGCCTTCTCCATCATGGTAGCTTTCGTGCCTAATGCCACACTTGATGCTCAGTGATTGCCAGTTCCATAAACAAACTTGAGAGGGAAGTAAGCATTGAGTCAAACAGCTCACCAAAGAGTTCCCAATGGTCTCATTTATACACTCCACTGTCCAAAGTAGATAATGCTTTACAGCATGGTGGCTTGTGTTTCTCCAGGTCCTATGATGATTTGACAACAGAGACTCTGCCAGGCTCTATGAAGAAAGGCAGTGCTATCTCTCCAATGAGGATACATTCCATAACCAACTTGAAGATATTTCAGACCCCCATGGCATTCTCTTACTTCTAAAATTGATAACTGCCACTGTATCCTCTTTCTGAGGAAACAATTTCTTTCTGTGAAACAGCAATGTCCTTCATACTAGATTAAGGAAAAGTGTTGTGACAGCTCACACTATATTCATATCTAGGGGAGTCATATGAGGAAAAGGGAGCCCAGAAGTTTGATCTTATCACAAGGATCTTGCTCCTAGGAAAGATGTGGTAGTTCAGATTAAATTGTTGAGTCTTTATGAATCCCATAAGATTATTTTTATAAGTAGAGAATAATAACTGGTGCCTCACAGCATCAGTATGAAGGTCTAATCAATAAAACTGGGTAAGCTTACAGCTTCTGTCCTGGTATTTACTGCATCAGGAGGTTGTTCAATAATGCATTTTACTGTTGTGGTGGCTTGAATGAGAATGGCCCCAAAGGCTCATGTGTTTGAATACTTGGTCCCCAGTTGGTGGAGCTGTTTGGGAAGGATAAGGAGGTGTTGGAGGAGGTGTGTCACTGGGGATGGGATTTGAATTTTCAAAAGGTCACACCATTCTCAGTTAGCTATCTTTCCACCTGCAATTGTGATTAGGATGTGGTCTCAGCTACTGCTCCAGCAGCATACATGCCTGCTGCTATGGTCCTCACCATGATGGTCCTAGACTCTAACCCTCTGGAACCATGAGCCTCAACCAATGTTTCCTTTTATAAGTTGCTTTAGTCATGGTGTCTCTTAACAGCAATTTAAAAATTAACTAAGACAACTACTCATAGAAATAATGTTAACTATTAGCAAGTTTAGGGAAGGTTTAGAAATTTTGTTTATAGTTGTTGAATATTTACATGATCCGTGAGGATGATGCTCATAACTATTTGTATTTAAAATTGTACGTCCCTAAATATATCTTCAATTAAACTAAGTAAAGTGTGTAGTATTCATGAATGCCTTATTATGCAAGAATCTGAAGAACATGTAGACGTTATTTTAAAAATTGTTTAGCTGCAGAAAGGGATGCCATTTAAGATGCAACACCTCTGTGGTCTCAGATCACAGTGCATGCTAAGGGACATTCCATTCAGGTATTTTATTCTCCTGGCCATCAAAATCACCTGTCAACTTGATACTTTTCTTGTAGAAAATACAGGCAACGACTGTCAAGTGGGGAAAGATAGAAAAGCTCTCCCTTGACGTGGTCTAAATCAAGTCTTTTCTTCTTGTTCTTTTAGAGCATTCTTGGAGCATAATTAGGAAGTAACATTAAGCTATCAAAGGGCGAGAGAACCACTGACTTGTACAGATATGGAGGTAATGTGTCTGCTGCTGGAAATGTCTCCAGATTTTTGACAACGGCTAAAGCACCATGGGGTCCAACGGCCTCGGGAAAGCGGCGACACTAGATGAACTTCTCAGCACATGCATTGAGATGTTTGGTATGAGCCTTTCGTCTTTGGTCCCTTGTCACTTGCTTCCATTCATATGCAGGTTCTTTATGGGATAGGCTTCAGTGTCTGTCTCTTGGTGTCTGCGGGCAGACCTACTCTATCACTGCCCACTGTGTTTCTTTCTCTTCACTGCCCACAGCTCAGACTCCAGACACACTACCACTCATTTCTGGAACATTCCTTGTGTGTCATTTTTTTCCTTCCGTCTTTTTCTTCTTTCATTGGAATTCTCTTTGAGGCCATCCGTTGTCATGTCAAATATTAATAACTCCTAATAACCTCTCAAAAATGGTGCTTACTTCTCCCATCCCACTTCTCAATGTATTTTCTCATGCATATGGTACACGCTATGCATGACTATGACTGTCTTTTTCTTTGACTTGTGTGTCACTGCGTGTGTGCACTACACAATCTACCATAATCTTTATTCATATGTCTTCTCTGTCTACCACAGACAGGAGCCTTTGTTTTTGCTATTAGTCTGTCTACTTTATCATTGAACATCGGAGTCACACAAGATAACTTTGTTTAATCAGTCGAACAGTTTAATTTGTTTAACTGATAGAAACCAAAAATAAGCCAGAGAAGGGCTATTGGATAAAAAACAGAATGACTACGGCCAGCAATGAGGCTCAACTCTTAGCACTGGCAAGTCTGACACCCTGAGTTTGATCTCCAGTGCTCACATAGTAGAATGAGAGAACCAGTTCCTGAAAGCTGTGTCTGACCTCCACAGATGAAGCACCCAACCCCCCCTAAAAAAGGAATGAATGAATGAATGAATCAATCAATCAATCAATCAATTTATAAACGAATAAATAAATGCAAGATGATTTCTCACATTTGAATTTCAGATAATCAACATTTTTCGTATGCTTTAAACATTCCAAGGCCATACTTGTTCTGACAACGTAACCATTATTTACTTTCAATGCAAATTTACCTGGATGTCCTCCATTTATATTTGCTAAATTTTACCAACTGTAAAGGAGAAAAATGGTAACACCCATCTGCCTCAGTTTGCAAGGAAATAACAGGGAAAGTTTGAGGTAGAAAAGACAGTCGACTTTGGGACCAGACAGATGGTTCGGCAGTTAAGCGTACATGCTGCTCTTCAGGATGACCGAGTTCAGTTCTCAAAAAACATGTCTGATGGCCCTCAACTGCCTGTTACTCACACTAATGCCTCTGGCCTCATATGCACATGCCTACTCCTGTGCACATAATTAAAAATAGTTGAAAATAAATCTCACAAAATATAATGAGGGCCTAGGGGACATTGTTGACACTGATATTAAAGAAAGAAGAGATTAACCCTGCCATCTCTTCATCCCTCTTTGATTTCCCACAGATGACAATGGAGAACTGAATGACAGCTACTTGCCCAGAATCATGCTACTGATGCATCGATGGTATTTATCCTCCACTGAACTGGCAGGAAAACTCCTATGCATATATCTTTTCAATGGCTGTGTAATGCTTTTAGTCACAAATCAAGTTTTGTATTTAGATAGAGTGTCTGTCTAAAGCCAGTAGATTAAGGTAAAGTCTTATTTATTTGTCCAACTGTTATATAGATGTTAGATGAAACATCTGGATGATGGACCAAATCATTGGGTGTTTGTGCTTGAAGATGTCAGTAAGATGTGAAGAGGAATAGGAGTCATAGGCTGAAGATTCCTAACTTGTCCTTAACATTTTGAATGGTAGTGTAGTAAAAGAATATTTAATACACTGCCTCAGGACCTAGTATTTCCCTTCTGTGACAACAACAAAGCTTAACTTACTTTTTATATGTCCTCTTGCTGGTAGGACACAGTGAATGTTCTAGAACAGTGGTTCTCAACCATCCTAACGCTGCTGTGACACTTTAATGCAGTTTCTTGTGCTGTGGTGACCCCCAACCATAAAATTATTTTCATTGCTACTTCATAACTGTAATTTTGTTACCGATATACAGAATATCTGATATGTGACTTCCAAAGGGGTCTTAACTCACAGTTTTTTTCCTGTTGTTTTGTTTTGATGTTTTACCCCTAATTTGCTGATTGCTGATAATTTTTGGTTTGATTGACAAAAGCAAACAAACCAAAAATCTGTACAAGGCTAAAATTAAATTTTCACATAGTTGAAAAGTCTCATTTTTGTAGTAAGATAAGTTTCTTACTGATTTTTGTTGATAATATGGTCCTGAAAATGATTAAAAGGTGCATGGATGATAATGCAAGTGATCTTACAGTATCAGGAGATTTATTTCATAAGATCTGGGCATGTTGTACAATCCCTAAGTGTGTTCTTATATCTCTGCCCTGTACATTCTCAGATACCCTGTATGGCCTAGAGCACAAGCAGGAAAGAGAGGAGCCTGAGACTTAGAAAGTCCGCCCAAACTTTCTTGCCTGCTGAGGCTGCACAAGCTGAGCAGGAATGAAGCCTGTCCTCTTCACCCGTCTTCTTTCCATCTTCCTACAACTTCAAGTGATAAGGGGATGTTAGCGAGGGTAAGGAGACACTCATCCTGAATGGAGAGCCTTGGGAATGAGCGGGATCTCTGTGTCCATTGGTCCCACTCTTGACAGGCAGAGTGTAGGCGGGGAGGAAGGAGTTAAGCACAAGAGCCATACATGGCCCATTGAGTTCATCTGCAAACAGCACTCTTATTCTTAGAGAGCTTGTCAATGACTTAAACACTAATACAGAGGGGTTTTCTAGCATGTTCAAGCACAGGGTGGGAAATATTAGATCATACGAAAGTTGAAGACTGCTGTTTTTCTCTTTGTATTTGTTACCTACTCCTGGCCCATTAATCCTTGCTACAGTAGGAGTATTTGTTAATGGAGAACCAGTGAATTAACTTAAGAACAAATACAACCTTAATATTGACATCTTGAACATGACATTTAAAAATAGAAGTGAGATGAAAGTACTTGTTATATACAAAACCAATCCTAAAGACAAATCTTTTTTAGGTATAATGGTGCTTCTGGGTACTATCAATTTGGAATCATGTATATTTGCCAGTATGCGTGTACCACAGTTTGTGGTTCTTGGTTGGCAAGTACTCAGAAAGGTACGACTAGCTTGTAAGTGACTTCTCCACTGACCAAAAATATATCCCAAAGCATTAAGAAGCCAAGTTTGACTACTTTGTGTGGACATGCTCATAGCCCACTTCCATGCCCATTTGATGAAATCCAGGTTGAGTTCACGTCATCCACAACTTTGAAACCGAAACATTTCATATCTTGGATTTTTAACAAATTTCATAATAGTTGCACTTATGCCATAGGATGTCAATAAAAATGGCAGTGAAGTCTAAAAATACACTGTTTTGAATGAATGCAACTTTGACTACGGAATCATATTTGTTCAGGAGTAGAGTTTCTTCCTTGTAGTATTGTTGGCTCTCCAAAAGTTTCAGAGTTTGGGGCATTTTACGTTTCAAGGTTTTGGATTAGAAGTCCTCAGCCTGTAACTCAAATATTGCCTGGGATTCATGTAAATTATTAGAGCAGTGTAGGCTAGGCACATGCAAAGAGAAGACGTATAAACATTGTCTTTAACTACCCTACGTATCGGAATGCCAGCGGAGAAAGTTGTGATGAGTTCCGACTGAAGATCTGCTATTTCATGAGGTAAATATACTTATAGATTTAATTCCTCGTAGCTTTGGGTTCTGGAATTGTCAACAAATCCTGTTTTTCCTAATCAGCTAATACTCTCCCTGTCTTTGTAATTGTTAGTTCTTTGTTCTTGGTGAGTAATGTAAATTTACCTTATGAACTAGAGGTCAAGTAGGGGCTAATGCCTCAGGGAATAAAACCAGCTCACTGCTCTGGTAGAGTCAGTGTTTTCTACTCCTTCACCATATACATTGCCATAAATTGGGAGGAGGAGTCTCTCAGCTATGTTCTGTAGTAAGTCATGAAGAAGTTAGGGTTTGCAGGATCTTGGTTCTTGAAGGAACAGAAAGACTCACATCAGGATTACTGGGGATAAGAGTTGTCAACTTGGAAATATGGTACTAAACTCAGTGTTATATTCAGTTTATAGAATAGTCTCCAAGTGTGGACCAAGTGAAACCTTCCAGCTGACAAAAGTCCTTTCTATACCTTTCAGGTACTGGATTACAAAATTTCCTGCAGAGTTTAATTTGGATCTTGGTTTGATTCGCATGACTGAGGAGTTCCGGGAAGTAGCTAGTCAACTAGGATATGAGAAACACAGCAACCTCATGGACATATCCAGCATGTAAGAGTGGCACTAGTCTTTTGATCTCTGTGGGTTCACTGCTTTGGGGAAAGGGTAGTAATGACCCTGCTTGACTGGAATCACTACTGTTCTAGAAGGAAGCTCCTTCTTTGGAGATAGCCTGACTACAATGAACACAGCTATACCAGATACACTCTATCTCTCCAAGCTGTAGTTTGTTTGGAAAATGGCATGGCATCTTTGTGGGATCGTTATATGTTTTAAAAGTACACAAGAGAACCCAAGAAAATTTGGCACACAGTAGATACTGAATACTTACTTCTTAACTCTGAATTTAGTCAATTTCTCCTATGCCTTAGCTACTCAGATCACCACACTGGTTTCTCCTAGGACTCCATCAGAAAATAGTCTTGGGTCTTGCCTAAGCCCTTGGATTGGGATTTATGCCTTAACAAGATCTCCTTGTGATTCATACTTGCCTTTAGGTCTGAGGCGCTCACTACCTTAGTGCTTCAGAGGCTCACCTGAAGTTCCACAAATGTTGACCATAGTTGTATCCCTGACTGGTTATTTCATTAGGGACTTAATACTAATTAGACTCATTTAATACAGACCAGCTAACTCTGCCAGGGAAAGTGTTTTGACCCTAAGTGTGATTGTCCATATTCCAATTATATATTCTATCGCAGGCTGGTCTGAAATTCAATATGTAACCTAAATTGTCATTGAATTTTTGATGATTTTTTTCCTGTCTTGGCTTCCTGAGTGTTAGGATTACAGATCTATGTCAAATAAACATATTTTCTGTCTTAGGTATTCTCTTTGCCTGGAATGTTTCTTCAAATCTGATAATAAATGACCCAGGATTCACCAGGGATGCTTGTTTACAATGCCTGTCATTCAGGTTCATTTCTAGTAAATCAAAGTCTCTGGAAGTGAGATATAGGCCTTTGTCTTTATAATGAGTTTTCCAGATAATCCATATGATGTTCAGGTGTGAAAAACGAAATCCTGGCTGTTTCCAAGAGCTTTGAATCACCATCTATATGCCAACAAACTTCTGATTTTATAGGCCTAACCCTGATCTTTTCTTTAGAGTTCGGATCTTGCTTGGTCACAAGAAGTATCAAGTGAGAGATTTAGGATGGATCAGGGCAAACCTATCGTGCCTAGACAAAACAACTTCAAGTCTCTTGGCAAAGGGTGGATGGTTTTCTCTTCAAATATGGAGGACAGGGCCTGTATTTCACACATGCTTCTGGCAGTAGGCCAAGAGTTAGTCAGTAGGTTAATATCTTCCACTGAGTGAAATGCATTTTCGGCACGCTGACCAGACTTGTTCTTCTTTCACAGTCCTTCCTATGACTGGATGAGGAGAGTCACGCAGAGGAAAAAAGTATCAAAAAGGGGAAAGGCCTGTCTCTTATTTGACCATCTGGAGCCCATTGAATTGGCTGAGCACCTCACTTTTCTGGAGCATAAATCTTTTAGAAGGATCTCGGTAAGGAACTTGACGGTTATTCTTCCAAGGGTAACAAGCAACGTGCCAACTTTCCCAAGAGCTATGTGTTCATACTCCCAAGGGTTGGCAGCCTCTGCCAGTGGACTCTGTTGGAAATGTGCCCTCAATTCACAAGAACAATCCTTTTTAACCAAATATAAATATTATCCTGTCTTTAGTTTATGGCTCAGGAGCTATATTTCTGCCGCTATGTTCAATGTCTCCTTTCATAGAATTAAAGCATGATTTTTCTAAATATTCAGCAGAGACTTAACCATTCAACGTTTATTTAGCTTGAATGAACTCCTCTAAGTGAACAGTTTTGCTGGACCTTTTATTTATGGCGGTGAGGGTTGGGAGTGAGTTAACTTACTTTAGTATCTATACAATGCCTAACTATGAAAATAGGTGGAGAATTAAGAGTTGTAGGCTTTGAGGAGGTCTCAACATTAGATGGTCTCTTTCTCAGAGATGGAAGTCCTGACTTAGACTTTCCGCCCTATGCATCTTTTCTCTTCTCCTTTTCCCTTCTGTTCTCCTTCCTTCCTCAGCTACAGTCTTAGCAAGCCACCCTTGTCACGATCTACTGCTTTATATTACTTCCATCAAGCAGTTACTTTGATGTATCTCACGCACTCAGGTGAAATCAACCCTTCCCAAGGACCCTGACGTAAATCACACCAAGAAGCAAGATGACTGTTGGCTAGAACATGGATTTATTTCCTTCTATTTTTTAAAGCAATTTTTTCTTTTCTCCCCTTTCCCCTTGAAATACTAGAAGCTTATTGTTTTTTTTTTTTTTGAGAGTATTATATTCCATCCATTTCCTGTTCTTTAATGTGTGCCATTGTGTCTTAAATGTGCTTGTTCTTTGGCGTCACTGGTATAACTGAAAATGGCAATCCTAGTTCTTTTGTAGAAATACTGGACCTGTCTGATTCATTAATTTTCCTGGGATAATGGGCTACATAGATCTTAGGGTTCAGTAAGCTTGGAATTCTCTGGAATATAACTTTACATTTTCCCCTTCTTCCGCCTCCTCTAAAGCACAGTGATTTGTGTGTTTGTATCTGAGTTTTGAAATGTAGTAAGATAGCCTGTTAGAGGCATATAGGATTGAACTTGAAAGAAACCTTTATAAATGCAAAATGGAAGAAATCGCCATGTTGTTATGAAAGGCTAGCTTACTACTTTTATCCAACTGGGTAAAGTTCAATATTGTGAAAAGTCCATTGTAGTTCAGAATTTCTCGTTGTTCTTTTCCCAGTTCACAGATTATCAGAGCTACGTCATTCATGGCTGCCTGGAGAATAACCCGACATTGGAGAGATCTATTGCCTTATTTAATGGAATCTCTAAGTGGGTCCAATTGATGGTTCTTAGCAAACCAAGTGCTCAACAAAGGGCGGAAGTCATCACAAAGTTCATCAATGTAGCACAGGTTTGCGCTCATCACAATCAGACCAGGGTTGGGAATTCTGTATATTTCATTAATTGTATTGAGAAAAGTTGTTGAGGAAATTGGTGTTAGCAATAGAACGGCACTGGACTATTAAACCATGCATGGCTATCTAATGAATAAACTACATTCCTCTCACATAGCAAGATTGTTTCTAAAAGACAATGCTTAGAAGCACTTGATTGTGTTAATGACTGGTATTGTATTTTTAGAGAATTCAACTTTCATTTAATCTTAAACCAATATATTGTTTTTCTCTATATTCTTGTTATTAAAATTGTGCTTGTGTTCCTGTAATTTGAGAAATTCAAAACAATTTTTCAAAATCCTTACCAAGTATTAGTGTTAATGGTTTTTGTTTGCTTGTTTTTTTTTTCCAGAAACTCCTTCAACTAAAAAATTTTAACACCTTGATGGCTGTGGTTGGTGGCCTTAGTCACAGCTCCATTTCCCGACTCAAAGATACCCATTCTCACCTCTCTTCTGAAGTTACAAAGGTATTGTGGATTTTTATCTGAATTCTAAGTAGGCATTATAGATTGCAGAGATGTGCTCTGATGCTGGCATACATTATGTAGGAGGGTAGAATTTTTATCTTAAACCAATGCAAAGTTATATATAGGGTACAAAATAGAAAGGGAATAGCCCCATCGGCTGAGCCTACCCATAAAACCGCATTGCTGCTGCTGGTGTTACCTAAGAATGTTCTGTCCGTGCTGGTGAGATGGCTCAGTAGGTGAGGATGCTCGCCGTCAATCTGGTGACTTGGGTTTGATCCCTGGAACCCATGTGTGGAAGAAAAGAACTTATTCCCAACAGTTATGCTCTGATTGGTGATTGTACGCTGAGCCATGCAATGCCCCGCCCCAGTAAGTAAATAAATACAAGAAGAAGAAGTTGTATCTAATCAAAGATGAATATATTATAAATGTCACCAAATATGTATGCAGTGCTCGCTACGCGATCAGCACTCCGATAAATGTGGAAGATACCGGATGAGTAAAATAAATACCCAGAGTTCTAAAATAGATTCACTGATGCCTACTCTAGTCACAACACTGTAGCACATGGGAGATGCAGAGGAAGGGGAAGCAGGAGGTCTTATACAGAAGTATTCAGACTCATAACTGAGCTGCCACCAGCAAAAGCATGTGCCTTTAAAAGCCCATTCACTGCTATTAGTAATGTAGCAGATACCTCTACTCTATTAATTTGCAGACCAAATCTAATAAACGTTTAACTTACTGATCAGAAAGGAGTATTTTCCCTTAGGCTAACACTTGGCTGTAGGGGCAGTAGGATGTGTGCTGCTGTAACCCTAAAGTTGTTAAAAAAAAAAACAACCAAAAATCTAAATTGATTAAATAATAGGGCAATCTATTATCTGAGAACTGTGGCAGTCCAGAGGCAGGGCAGACTCCAGGAGTTACCATACCAAAGCCTGGCTCAGTTGCTTCTCCTTCTGAGTATCAGGGATTTGTAGCTGCTTTTGTTCACTTGTTTTAGTTTTCCGTGTTTGCCTTCTTGCTGTTGTTAGCCTGCCTTCCCTCCTGATTGGGCTTTGGAGAGCAACAGAACAATAACTACTCTTATTCTTGAAAGAATTCTCATTTTCACTCTGCCCTTATTAATTAGAGACCCTCTTTCTTTACCTTTTGGTCATCTGAAGTCATCTGATGGCCATCCTGGACCAATAGCAGTTGTCTGAGAAATATAGTGTACTGGTTGGCCCAGCCCTCTCTGGTCTTAAACTGCTTACAAACAAACCAAGTGGAAGTCCCTTGAGCTTACTGAGAGCCATCCTAGGTGCTGGAGGTAGAAAGAGCTCATGCGTCATGTGGGATGCTACTGGAAAGGGAAGACGATGAAGGGGCATTTTTTAGAATGTCTAGCTGTTGCTCACCCACCATCCAAGAGTATCTACACAAACACAAGCGAATAAACCAGCCTCAGGCTCTGCCCTCACCTCAAATAAACTGGGACTCACTATGGGTTCTATTTTTTTCTTAAGTTTTGTACTACATTTCAAATAAAAGGCAGAAAGAAAATTTTAGTTGTACAGAATAAAAAGCTTAGGGGTTATACTATATCTTTATAAATTAAATATTTGATGGATGGAGAGATGGTTCAGCTGTTAAGAACTCTTGTTGATCTTCCAGTGGATGTGGGTTTGATTCCCCGTAACTGCATGGTGGCTCACAGCTGTCTGTAGCTCCAGTACCAAGGATCTAACAGCCTCCCTGACTAACTGTCCACAGGCACTAGATTGGGCAAGAATGTGCTGCACACTTACACATGCAGACAGAGCACTCTTATACATAAAGTAACAACACGCACGCAGGCGTACATGCCTCCTGCACGCGTGCACACTCGACCACACACACACACAGACACACAGACACACACACACACACACACACACACACACACACACTCACCCTTTTTTAGTGGAAAAATCTCCAGCTCAGTGCAACTTTCCCTACCCTGCACTGTCCCAGATTAACCTTCAAGTGACACTTGCAATGAAACTTTCTTGGACCCACAAGGGGATTGTAAAATGCTATGTGCTTGCCTTTGTGAACTGTAATTCCTCATGACTCTCAGAGTCCTCAGCATATGTGATGCCATTCAGCAGCTCACTGTAAGCAGAGAAACAAGGTATGTCTGTGTTGTTACAAAAAGGAGCAGGCTGTCCAAGTGAGAGCCAGGCCCAGTGCATTTTTCCGATTCTCTTGGTTGATAGTTTTCTGCATCAACATTGGTCCAGCTGATACTCCGCCCTGTAGCTGAGGAATTCCAAACCACATATTCCAGAATCTGGGAGTGGACAGGAGAGAAAGTTGCTGTTTGAAAATTCTACTTTTCCATCTCTTCCCAGAACTGGAATGAGATGACAGAGTTGGTCTCCTCCAACGGCAATTACTGCAATTACCGCAAGGCCTTTGCTGACTGTGATGGCTTCAAAATCCCCATCCTTGGCGTGCACTTGAAAGACTTGATAGCAGTCCATGTCATTTTCCCAGACTGGATGGAAGAGAACAAAGTGAACGTTGTGAAAATGCACCAGCTTTCTGTTACCCTGAGTGAACTGGTCTCCCTGCAGAATGCCTCTCACCACTTGGAGCCTAACATGGATTTGATCAACCTCCTCACTGTGAGTCCCAGGGGCCAATAGCGTGCTGAATAGCACTCTGTATCTTAATTCTCAGTGCTATAGAGAGATATGTTGTGACAATTCACTTTAGAGGGAGAATAATTTAGGGGTCGGTCCATGATAAGGAGTCTAGTCTCAAAGGAGGAGGAAAATGGAAACTTACACCCATAGGAACAAGACTTGGGACTGTAGCCTTGTGGCAAACACATTTCTTTCTTTAGGAGGAACCTAGTCTCTGCCAACCCGAACCTCTTCTAGAGGTCTTTATTCCCTGAGAGCCACTTTAGCCCTTTATTTTTACTCTTCTTCAGCAAACTTGGCCAACTAATCAGCTCCTTCCTTATGTCCTCAAGTCCTCTATTTCTACTTTGATTGAGAATTCAAAGACTTCATCTTTATTCTTAGTTTAAAACCTTTTATTTTGTATTATATTTATTTGTGTACATAGTGGGGGGAGAGAGAGAAAGAGAGAGAGAGAGAGAGAGAGAGAGAGAGAGAGAGAGAGAGAGAGAGAGAGAGAGAGAGAGACTTGAGCACAACACAGAAACCATGTGCAGGTCAAAGGACAACTTCATGAAGTTTGTTTTCTCCTTCCACCTGTACTCAAGGCTAAAACTCGGTTGTCATGTGTGTGTAAGGAGTTCCTTTTTTGCTGAGTCATCTTGCTGACTCCTTTTGTTTTTGTTTATGTTTCTCTTGTTTTCATTTTTGGTTGTTTGTTTTAGTCTGGGTCTTGTTGTTTAGCTCAGGCTAGTCTTGAACTTGTGGCCCCCTGACATCAGTCTCTCAAGTGCTGGGATTCTAGCTGTGGGCCACCACGTGCTGCTTTTTAAAGATTTCATCTTTCTAGAGCCTTCTTTGATCTCTTCCAAAGCAGTAATGAGTCTGCTGTGCTTTACGCTGTACTTTACGCTTGTCTTAACTGTAGAAGCCATTGCTCTGCATTAGATTAATTATTCTTTTTCTGTTCATGTGCTTTATTTAGCACATGCCCAGCACCTTCCACAGCACGTGGCACAGTTAAGAACTCAGGAGACAAAATGAATGCTCTGTTTAGGAGTGGTGAGAGTCAGACAAAAAAAGTCTGACATCCTTTTGTCACCTGCCACTATGATCGATTTTATTTATGTATTTATTGTTTGGATGGTTTTCAGGTCTAGAGTGTTAAGACACAACAGGTGTGTAGAAAAAGATATCTTCCACTATATCTTGTTTTTTGAGGAGGAAAAAACATAAACAAATTCTCTTACCCTTGCTTAAACAAGCTAAGGTACAACTTCCCTCTCTGCCTTCATAACAGTGTAGCATCTGAAATTTGGCTGCTGTGATGAACTGACATTTTCTTTTGATGGCCATAGGAAATTAATGCAATGACTCTTCTTAAGCTCCAACGGGCTAAATCCCCTAGGACTGCTGCACTGGAATAGGAGCCTGGCTCCCAGACTTCATACCCACTAATTGTTGTCAAAAGACACCCCTAAATAGATGGGGAACCATCTCGCAATAATTCAAGCACCTGCATTGATTAATCATTTGCCATGTAAATATGTTTCCATGAATCAGTGCCCAGGGTTGTAGCCACAATCAGACAATAAACCACAGGACAGACAGATGATGTCTGAAGAGAAGAACTAGTGTGGTCCTCAGTTTCAAGTGTCTGCGTCAGGCTGTGCTCTTAGCCGTGAGTATAACTTTAAAAGGCAGGTGCCTACATTTGGGCAATGTCTCAAGTACCTAAAAGACAAAGATAAAGTAGGGAAATTAAGTTTGAGTTTTAAGTTCATCAAGAAAGGGAAAGGTCTCTCCATGGTTGAGTACTTGCTTAGCATGCCCAAGACCCTGGATTAATCCCCAAACAAAAACAAACAAACAAACCAACAAAAACAAAATCTAAATGCACCAAGCCACATTATCAA